>NC_040907.2:88129004-88429004 GCF_004126475.2 Phyllostomus discolor | reverse complement strand
GGTCCCTAAGTACTAGTTTATCAGGACTCCTGATAGATTTGATTGTCTTAACTTGGAGATAGCTAAACCAGTGGCCATTACATCATTCTCTTCTTTTTGCTGAGTCCTGCCTGTCTCCATGGTTTTCTAGGATTTCTGTTACCAAAGTGTATCCCAAACAGGGTGCCATTATTCAGTCTATTCTGAGACGTCATTGTTAGTATCCATTTCCCTCTTATCTATTTTATCCAAATAGGTATGTCCGACCATTTTTATTCTATGATACACATTGTTTTCACATTGCTGAGGTTGGAATCATTTAAATTTGGTGGTGTGTCATAAATTGCTAAGGCTTATTTCTCTCTTAGTGGCACACCAAATGACGGCACTACTGACTGTATTTTAAATTTGCAGAAATGTTGCATGCAGAGGCCTTCAGAGATCCTGAACAAGCAATCACTGTTTTAGTAACTCCCTTCCCAACTAAGGGGAAGATGCAGGCATCCTGTTAAACAAGGCTCCTCTTCTATCACTTCAGGAATCTTCCAGGTGCTGACATCTACTCTACACCAAACCCACTTGACTCCTTGGTGTCTGTAGCTTCAGTCCTTTGCTTTGTACCTGATACCTGCTTCTTGCCTGGGTTTCTGTTTAACTCCATTGGGCTGTCTGTCCAGCTGTCTCCTGACTTCATCATCCTTACTGTCTCTTGTGCCAGTGCACTGCAATCTGTGGACACTGTCATGACCACAGGTAGGCAGTGAGTCTCCCAGACCAGGTTCAGCAAGGACTGAGCCTGCTTGCATGCCAGGGAGAGGAATTCTGAAGGAGAACTGGACTGTGCTTTTTACTTTTGTATGCTCAGTACTTTGCACAGTTACTGGGACACAGTAAGGGTTCAATAAATGTTTATGCAATAAATCCATGAACCAACAGATTCATTGTTTTTACCGACATGTGACAGATGGGTGCGGAGCATCTACCTCTTGCATGCTTTCCCCTGTTTCCATGACAAGGAGGAGCTGGAGTGCACAGCCATTCCCTACCAGGGCTGTAGCATCTGATCTATAAGGCCAGTCACTGACGCTTTCATTGGATGTGGTGGTTTTGTCTTTTTTCTGCTTCTTTGGCTGGGATGAGATGTGGTTAGCTTTGTTGTGGTGAGCTACATGTAAGGTGGGGCATACATGTATCATATCTCTTGTTGTGCCCAGCATCTTACCTGGCCTACCCTTGAAATTTCCAATTTACCTGGGACAGACCCAAGTTTGTGGCTGAGGCCTAAGCTGGGGCCAGGTAAAGTCCTGTAAACATTTGCCTTCCAGCTCAGTCTAGATGAAGGCTGTTTGCATATGTCAAATGCATGGTATTCAGTCCTGGTATGTAATCTGGGCCAGGTCCACCTCTGGCATTGATCTAACCCTTTTGTAAAGGTGTAGCTCTTCACCTGGTTAATACCTTCACTGAGGGCAGCTATACATCCATTAGGATAACTCCACTCAGCACCATGCTGAGAAATAGGACTAACTGTATAATATACTTCTCATGTAATGGACTGCTTTGTCACAGTGATTCTAGATTGCAGTTCATTAATATTCACTCTCCAGATTTTGGTGTACTATTTCAGATTTCTTTTAGAAAACAGGTCTACTGGTATCTGTTGAGAAGGTGCTAGTCTTTATTCTCCTTAGTTAGGGATTGTGGTGGGAGCTCTGATGGTAATGTTCACAAATGGGCACCGTGGCGAGTCATCTGCAGAGTGCGCTGTGTGGATTCCTGTGAGTGGGTTTCTAAACAGCCAGACATTCGCCAGCTGGTCAGCCATGGCAGGCATCTTTTCACCAGAGAAATGGGCAAACACTACCTCAGGGCTTTCTCCAGGTGACCAGCATACCACTGACCTTGGCTCTGAATGAAGCAGCCTGGGAGGTGTTATATCTGATTATTTCATGTTCTTCTTTTTCTTCTCAGCTGTAAATTTTTATCAAGAAATAGGTATTCATAATGGGACAAGAAGATAGGCCTACCATTAGAGTATGAAATAGCCCACAATAAGGCCAAGACTCAAGCAGTGGAAACTAGAAGCAGCCTCAGTGTAGGAGACCACCTGGGTGCGCTGGTTTGCATTCTCCTTCCAACGACTGCCCTGCCCCCTGCTGCCTTGAGTCATCTGCTAAGAACTTTCTCCTATGATTCTGCCTAGATATCTGCCCTTGACTGAAGGAGACCCACTTAGTTGCCCCTCCTCCCTCTTCCTGTTGGGCACAGAAGCCATCAGCATCTCTCAGATTCTCATAATGAAAGACAATCAGGCAAAAATACTTGAGGATAAAATCAACTATTAACTTTATAGTGAAACCAGACATATTAGGTGTTTTTTTCCTTCTGTTTCCTTTGTGGAAGTAATTCTGAAAACATTCATTTCAGAGAAATAGTTGAAAGCAAAAAGGGGGGATTCTTCCTCCTTTACCTCCACCTTCACTGCCAGTGCCCAGTGGACAAAAGTTTTGGTACAAAGCAATGAGAGTGCCTCACACTTTCTTACCTGCTATAATTGGCAACCCTATATACAGTGCAAATCCTTGCTCCTGCCTGACTTACAGAGGAAGGGGTCTCTGGCCAATATGATGCAGGGTTTAAGCCCCTGAGGAGATGACAATGACTGAATAATGAATAGCTAGGAGGAACCAGACATACAAAACCTTAGAGGAGGAGGAGACCTAAGGTCCCCCAGCACCTGGAGAAATAGAAAAAAGGCCAGATGATAGCCGCAGGTGATAGGATGGGAGCAGGTGGAAGAGGAGGGGGAAAGGCCAGAGCCATCTCAGTCATCATGCAGCAATGTGGACCCCTGAGTGAAGAGTTCAGATTTTTTCTTAAGTATAAAAACCCTCAGGTCCTTCACCTTGGTGAGGCAACCACCAAAATAGGTGACCTTCTGGAGGACCTCCAGACATCTTGAGACACAATTTTTTTCTTGTAAGAGTGACTTAAATTGGTATCTCCTATCATATAAAAAAATGGACCATTCAGATGAATAGTACCAAATACCACTCACTTTTCCTCTTCTACAAATTGCTTATACATCCAAATAATGTCAGAGTTTGTGCTCACCATAATGTCCTAGTGAATCATGTTGTTCAAGTAAATGTGCCAGGACTGCCTTCTTTTAGGCCCACCCATCCTTACCTCTCCATATACAAACTTCTGAAATGGACACTGAACCTGAAATCTCAGTGTTCCAAATGTCACCTGGGTGTCAGGTCTACCTAAGGAGAAGGAAGTCATGGGTTTGGGGGGCAGGGCTTGAGGGACAGAGGGTAGGAGCATCACACCAAGCTGTTCTCTATGGACTGGAGGGAAATGCAAAACAGAGTTTGTTTCCATGGACCCCAGTCTCCGGAAATGGGCTTAGAGTCTCCAAAAATAGTTGGTTTTATCTAGATGAGTTGACAGAGAATGTCTAATGGAATTGTATACTTTGATTCAGTCAGTCGTTGCTATTGATGTCAAAGAGTTTTAGATAATTTTTCCCATTCATTTTATTCTCTCTTGAATCATAACTGCTTATTGAGTGCCACCTATGCACTCAGTACCTTTCTTGTTCTGGGAGACAGATGTGAAAGACAATCTTTCCCGGGTCAGAGTGGACAATGGACTGCTAAATGTTAATGTGATGATAAAGGTAGGTTCAGCTCCTCAGTGTGTTACTAAACACTTCAAGGGAGGGTTCCTGACAGAGGGGCATCAGATATAAAATCATCTGGCCTGCCAGAGGAAGCTGGGGGGGCTCAGAATGAGTTATCCCAAGATGTGTCTCTATTATATATAGATTGTTTTGAGCTAAAGGCAACTTTAGCTACAGGCTCAAGAGAAACTTCTGCCCCTCCTTTAACTACTGACTAGATCTCAAATTAGGGACCTTGCCCATTATAAGTGATTATCAGAGAAAACCTCTTTTGATGTACTTATAGGGCAGGCCAAACTTCTATTTACTAAGCACCTGCTTTTCTTATTGTCCTGCAAGACCCTTTGAAGCCCCCAGGGCATCTTACCTTGACCCTAACTCAGCTCAGGATGTCTTACACACTCATGTTTCCTTTCTGTCTCTGAACCTCTCCTGCATGTGGGGTCTCTGACTCTCAAGTATGCAGAGTTCCCATACATATGGATGTATTAACTATTGCTAATCTGTCTCATGTCTATTTGATTATTAGATCAGTCCAAAAACACCTTGAGGGTAGAGGAAAGTTTTCCTTCTCCAGATGTCCTTATGTGAGCTTTTGAGAGTTGAGGCCAAGAGGCCAGGTTCTGAAGAAAGTTAGGTACTGTTGTCATGAGTTTCACTGTTAGTCTGTAGATTTTTGAGAGCCACAGAAGAATTTTAAGTAAGAGAATAACACAAATTTTAAAAAAATGTGACTCTGTCTGTGATCAGGGAGCAAAAGGATGAAGAGCTGAGTTGTCAGTGATGAACAACACATTACTTCAAAATCCAGTGGCTTAGAACAACAGCACATTTTTCTTCAGGTCAGGATTTCTGGAGTTGTGTGATGAGAGGTTCTGTCAGTCTCTCATGAGGTCTCCATTAAGGTTCTGGCTGAGGCTATAGGTATTAGAAGGTTAAAGTGGCAAACTTCCATGGTGGCCAAGTTGGTGCTCATCATTGGCAGATATCAATTTCTCTTCATGTCAAATGCACCACAGCCTATACAAGTGTGCTCATGACATGGCTGCAGGATTACCCCAGCATGGGTGAACTAGGGGAGTTAGGCAGAGTGACTGTTATGAGATGCATATTTTGTCCCCCAACAAAGTCATTTGTTGAAACCTTAACCCCAAATGTTATGGTATTAGGAGATGGAGACTCTGGAAGGCAATTAAGATTTAAAAAGATCATGGCAGTGAGGCCCTGATCTTTCAGGGCTGGTGCCTTTATAAGAAGAGGAAGAAGTTGTGGGTTCAATTCCTGTCAGGACACATACCTAGGTTGCAGGTCTCATCCCTGGTCAGGGTGCATACAGGAGGCAACCAACTGATGTTTCTTTCACATTGGTGTTTCTCTCTGTCCTTCCCTCTCTCTAAAAACAATGAAAAAAATGTCCTTGGGTGAGCATAAAATTTTTTTTAAATAAAGAAGAGGGAGAAACCAGAGCCCTCTCTTTCTCTGCCATGTGAGCACACTATAAGGAGTGGCTATCTACAAGCCATGGAGAGATTTCACTAAACACCACATCTACTGGCACCTTGATCCTGGAGGTCCCAGCCTTTAGAACTGGGAAAAATAAATGTCATTTAAGCTATCCAGTCTGTAGTATTTTGTTATAGCAGCCTGAGCCAAGACAGTGGCAATGTCTTTTATGACTTCACTTAATATCATCACTTCAACTACATTCTGTTTTCTAGGAAAAACTCACTAAGTCCAGGCCACAGCCAAGGGAAAAGGAATAAGGCCCCACCTTTTGAAGGAAGGCATGTTGAAAAACTTGCAACATAATTTAAATATCACTTTGATGTTTATAGAATAAGAGGTTATTTTGTGACAGAGATGAGAAAGAAAAGGGGGTTGTGATCTAGCCCTAAAACAGACAGAATAAGGCACAGATCTGAGAGACACTAAAGTGGTAGAATTAACAGGATTTGGAAACTGATTGCACTTAGGTGGAGCTGGGACAATCAAAAGAGATGTGATGTGGAGGAGGAAGAATCGAGTTGGAACATGCTAAATATGAGATGCCTTCGTGATGGTGAAATGGATACTTCAAATAGGCAGGTGCACATGCTTGTCTGTGGAATTAATCTGGGGGTTGTAAGCGTGAAAACTACGGGTGTAGATGAGATCACCTAGGCAAGGAACAAAAAATAAGAGGAGCAAAGTGCCCAGAGCATAACTCTGGGGAACTCCTTCTTCTAGGGTTTGTGTAGAGGAGTACAGTCTGGCAAAGAAGGCTGAGAATGGGGCAGAGAGGAGGGAGAAATTCCAGAAACTGTGAAGTTAAGGAAGCCAAATGGAGAAAGTAGGTTCCTATATTGACACAGCTGAAGGATCTGGTAAGACGGCTGGATATGGTGACATGGAGGCCATTCATGGCCAAACTGTGACTTTGACCAAAGTATTTCAGTGGAGTAAGGGAAGTTCAGATTGAAGTGGGTAAAGGAGTGAACATTTGGAAGGAAAGAAAGTAGACACAGACTATGTTGACAGCTCTTTTAAGAAGAAGGTTAACTATGATATAAGATGACAATAAATGGAAGTTTAAAAAATGTTTTAATTCTTAGGGCAGGGCTGCAGTAGACAGAGGGGGATTGAAAAGAGAAGGAGAGAGAAGAGTAAGAGAGTTCAATGAGGTATCGAAGTCCTCAGAAAGTCTGATCTTTGGCGGGGTACTTTCTCCTTTCTAATAGAAAGGAAGAAGGTGTGGTTGGGTGCTCATGATGGGGATCTGGAGATTTTGGATTTCCCTTGGGTACCTTCTGTTTTTCATATGAATTATAAGTCTATGTTAGTGGTACTCAATTCGCTCACATATTAGAATCACCTGGGGAGGTTTATAAACCTCCTTGCCATGACTGGATAACTCAGTTGGCTGGAGCATTGTCTTGTGCACCAAAAGGTTGCAGGTTTGATTCCTGGTCAGATCATGTACTTGGGTTTTATGTTCGATCCCTGGTTGGGGACCATAGAGGAGGCAACTAATCGATGTTTCTCTCTCTCCCTTCTTTTCTTTCTTCCTTTCTCTCTCTGCACTTCCTCTGTCCAAGATCAATAATAATAAAAACCATCCTTGTATTTTAGGTGAGAGTAAAAAGAAAAAGCAAAATAAAAAAAAAACCCTCCTCATGCCTGGGATGACCTCCCAAACTCATCACATTGTAATCTTCAGGTTGGAATCCAGGCATCAATATTTTTTAAAGTTCCCCTCATGAGGCCAGAGTGTAGCCCTGGGAAGAGGAAGGTTGTTGCTGGAGGGGAACTGGGAGGAGATGGGTGTGGTGGTGTGTGGCCATGGGATAAAACTGTGGGAGTACAGTGTGAGCCACTTGGCAGGGCTGCCAGACAACAGAGGGCCCTTTAGAGGCAGATGATTGTGCATTTCCTGTGGTGACTGTCTGTTTGGCTATGTGGTTACCTCCAGCAGGACTACCTGCTTGGTTTCAGGGTTAATGATAGTTGGTAGGAGAAGATCTTAATTTTTGTGCCTCCATTTCAAGATCTGATAAATGGATATAACAGTGCCTACCTTATAGGACTGAGGTATGATTAAATGAGATAATGGACATAAATGCCTAGCATAGCTCATTGCACATAGTTAAGTGCTCAATAAATGGTCACTATTAGCGTTAGTAAATACCCACCTTGACTAGAATGTAGGATGTGAATTCGGGGAGCAGTGAGATGGAGCTGTAAAAGCCTATTTGTTGAGAGGAGCTTGTGTAACAGGCCACGAGAATTTTGGAGGGATTTTGAGCTGGGGTTACTTAGAGTCTGCTTTTGGGATCCTGGCAAGAGAGTGGATTGGTGACCCACAGGCAGATCTGGCTGCTCTGGCTGTCTTCATAGGGCCACAGTGTGGTGCTTTGTACAGACTTTGTTTTGCTTTCTTTCTTTCTTGGCACAATAGGGCCATGTATAGTTTGAGGAGCAAAGATGAAGGATTACTGCCCCCATCACTGGTTCTGATGAGTTGTGCATAACTCTTAGAGATGGGGAGATCCAACATTGTTCACTAAAGTGGGCCTGTTTCTGTTTGTTCTGATCATTCCTGCTGGCATATTACCCTGACTGGCTCCTGACTGCACAAGCAAGGAGAAGCACGTTTTAATAAACTTGCTCCAGTGTGCTGTTTTCCATCAAATGAAAAGAAACTCCCTCGTCATGAGGAGGGACTCTGTTGAAACTGTGTAGAACAAGCCAGCAACGATGCACCTGATCAAAGTAACTTCTTATCTTTGGAACACATTTTCCCAACATGATCTTTAGCTACAATGGTAATTATAATTTTGGTAAATCCTGCCCAAGATTAAAGGTTGTGGTGAAAAGGAGTTTATGGGTCCTGCACCATGGCCAGCCACCACTTTCCTTGACAGTCATCTTGCCCACAGAGACTACAAGTCCCAGTATTCATTGCACATCAGTCTTGGCCACAGTCTCTGTTAATAAAGAGGCCCCTGGAGGCTCTCCCTAGCCTACCCCAGAAATGTCCCTTCTTATCTTCTAGCAAGCTGGCAAGTTGCCACCCAGGCCTTGACTCAGGCAAATGCTTTGTTTCAATGCAGTAGGAGTGATCTTTTCGCTTTTGGTGGTTTTTTTTTACACCATGAAGAGACAGGAAAAGCAAGATCTCTAGCAGAAAGCTATCTCACTGCTCATTCATTCAGCCAGTGACCAGAACCCTGGCAAGATTGAGAATTTTGTCAGATGGGAGCTGTGGTAGTGAATAAAAAAGTGAAACCAGATGTTCACCCCTCAAGTTGCTTCATATCCGAGCACGGGTTTAGAAGAGGCTGTAAAAATGTCACAGTCCTTGATTTCTGCGGCCCAGATTTACACACCATGTAACCTTGCACCATAAATCTACCACTCTCACTGGAGCATCAGCTTCTGAAGGGGCAGAGCCCAGCTGTGTCATCGACCAGAGGTGGTGGATGGTGCTGGAGGGACAGGGCAGGGAATGCAGGGGCAGAGATCCTGGCTGGGAACCAGCAGCTGCTTTTCAAGAATTTTAAAGAGGGCAAAAGATTTTACAAGATTCCCTTGGAGTTTGGTGTTCTTAGGAGATAAACCAAACTCTAATTTGCATTGTAACCTGAAAGGGAACTTGATTTCTCTTTGGAAAAGTGTTGACAGATGCAAGAGAGCTCTGAGGGAATGAAACTCACATCAGCAAGGTTTTCATTGCAGGTTGAAGTGTCTCAGGAGAATGCAGAGGTAGGCAGGGGCCAGACCCTGCCTGCCCGGGAGGCCACCCTCTGGAAGCTGGAATTTATCCTGAGTGCCATGGGAAGCCATCTGACTTTGGCTTTATGAAAAATCTGCTATGTTGGAAATAAATTATAGGGTAGAGGCAACAGTGGAAGTAAGGAGACAACTTAAGTGGCTGTTTTAGAAATCTAGGCAGATAACGATGGTGGCTTGGACAAGGTGGAGGACATGAACGCGGAGAACGGTGAATGGACACAGAATGGTGGTGAGAACAGTGGGAAGAATCAAAGGGCCTTACAGGTTTCTGGTGTGAGCGAGCAGCTGAGCAGGTGAGTGATGCCACTGAAGCAGGAAAGCCTGGAGGAGGAACAAGTTTGTTGAGGAGATTAAGACTTAGGTTTTGGACACTTTGGATTGGAAATGCATATAGACATAAATGTAGACATTTAATTTTATTTTTTAATCCTTACCCAAGGACATACTTAATGATTTTAGAGAGAGGGAAAGGGAGGGAGAGAGAGAGAGAGAAATATTGATGTGAAAGAAAACATCCATAGGTTGCCTCCCACATGTATCCCTACTGGGGTCCAAACCCACAACCTAGGCATGTGCCCTGACTGGAGATTGAACTGGTGACATTTCTGTTTATGGGACATCACTCCATCAGCTGAGCCTCACTGGCCAGAGTTAAACATGGATGTTTTAAAGAGACAGTTGGATATATGGTCTGGAGATATGAAGAGAGGTCAAGACTGGGATATAAACTTGGGACTCATATTATAGATGATAATTAAAAATAGAGAAGTGGAGCTGCTGCTCAGGCCTCAGTTGCCCTGTAGCATTGACACCATCTTTATTGTCACCTTCTAAACTCTGCATACATGCCAGCTAGGGCCAGGGGGCTTTAGGTCACAGACGTAAACACACACATCACCATTCTCCTGCTGCGGCCTGTGGCTGGTATCCTTCATCTTTCCTGCTGGGCCTGTTAGTGGCTTCCCCGGGAGCTGCCTGCAGTCAATGGGAGTTCCAACAGGGCATGCAAACTCCTTCACCACCCTGCCACTAGAGCAGTAGCATTCTTCCCAAGCCCTCCATTTCTGTCTTTTTGCATCATCTGGCTCAAATTTTCTGCTCTCCTAACATTTTCCTAGCTTGCTGACATTTTTACAGTGGGCATAATCTTATTACCTTATTATTAGTCACTGAACAGAAATGATTTGCTTTTCATTTGATCCATTTGCTTAAAGTGTTACATTAGTTTCTAGTCCATTTTAAATGACCAGGTTCTGGTAGATGACATTAAACAATGCTTCTAAGTGTGTGTCTAACCAGCTGATGGTCGGGATGTCACGGGGCAAGGCTCATTTACAAGGCTGCATTTTGTAGACCCTTATGTTTATGTTTGTTGTGTTCCCTGCAGTATCTCTTTTATTCAGTAAGTATGGCTTTTATTCTCATTAAATAGTAAAAACATTCAGTTCAGTGGATTTTTCATATAAAATGAGTCAAAAAATCTTCCTCCTTTCCCCACCCCCAAATAAGGCTTGAAACAGATGCCTGCTTGTACTAGAGAGCTAAAAACTGCACTTGTGTGACTGAAGCTGGAACATATGCACAGGAACAGCTGAGGGTGTTTATTGTGGTCAAGTGTGGAGCCCATGGGCCAGAAAAGGAAGGCCCAGAGAGATTTGATTTTTTTTATCCAAGAGAGCCTGAAACCAGCACTACTCTAAGACTCTCTATCTGCCCGTGAATCCTACCTGTGGTCTCCCCCCACCCCACTGAATCCTCGAAGATCACAGAATACTCCTGAAAAGAAACAAAGGGAGCCCACATCTTCAGGCCGCAGGGCTGAACAGTGCTCTCCTTAGCCCTTCTTACTGTCCTTGAGGGCTTGGCTATTGCTGGTACCTGGATTACTCCTGGGACTGGAACTTCCTGTTTCATCCCCTTTAGAGAGCCTTGTTGCAGATAGCTAAAATAAAATGCAAATTTAGGAGTCACGAAAGTATGTGGGGTATAGGAAAACGTGTAGTTCAGATTGCTCACAAGGGAGTGTGTAAAGTGAGACACAAAGAGAACCAGCTCGGAGCTCTGGGAAGAACTAACATGGAGCAGCAGTCTGCAGGAACAGAGATTAGAAGGCAGACTGAGAAGACAAGGGAGTTATTGGGCAAGGCGGAGGAGAACCAGAGAAGAGTTCTGGAAGTCCTGGAAGCCCCGGGAGAAGCAAAGTTCATGAAGGAAGAGTGATGAGTCAACACACTACAGGCAGTTATTGAGATAAGAAGGAACGTGTCCATTAAATTTGGAAATTCAGTGCTGACTGGTGACTTGAACAGAGCTTGATCAGTGAAGGTATGGTGGGGCCAGAAGCCAGCCTACAGGAGGTGGGAAAGTGAGGCCACAAAGACACTGAGTAAAGTTACTTGCAGAGAATTTGGCAAAGAAGAGAGACAAAGGGCAGGAGTAGAGGGAGTGTACGGGGTGAGGGAGGACTTTGTCGGTTGGTTTCTGTTTTGCTTGGCTTTAGGTGGGAAGGTGGTTGTGATGGTATTTACTTTGCTTTCACTTCCTACTGCAATGAAGAAAAAGACAAGCCCTATTGGTAGGCAACCAAATTGTCTGCTATAGCAGTTCTGTCACTCATTGTGATGGGGACCTGATGATTTGTCTTAAGAGCTTGTCTTGTTTCTATTAGAGGTGTGTCTGGAAAAGGTTAGTAGCCCCAAAAAAGGCCAAGGGAAGAGAAAATCTTTGATGAGGGATTGGAAAGAATCTTGATGATGAGACACAGGACAAGGGGAGGTGGGGAGGATGAGAAAACAGAGAGGGGATTCTGAGGGAGGGAAGACAGAATGAGGTCATCAGACAGGTGAAAGAGGGAAGCAGGAGGAGACAGAGCTCCTCTTTGAGCCTGGAGCAGGAAGTTCAGGGAACTTGTGTGACTAACAGCCCTACCTTCCTTGATCAGTAAGCAGCAAGGCCACCTGTTGTGGGGAAAGACAAGGATGTGATGGGGCTTGATGAAAAAAATCTGAGGTTTAGCTGTTGCAAGGACCAAGAGAGAGCTGAGCAGGGGCCAGGAGGTTTCCTCATTGTGGCTTGCCTGGCCAAGGTTAGTGGTATATTCAAGGGGTCCATGGCACAGATGGTCGGGAGCTTCCTCCATCAGTGCATCAGGATGTGGGAAGGAAGGATGAGGAGAGCAGGGGGTTGATATTGTAAGAGAGTGAGATAAAGGGCCAGGGGGCTAAGGGAGCTAAGGTCTCTGTCATGAGCCACAGGATTCCTTGTTCTCTTCCTTTCACACTTGCCTCCAGATTCTTTACACACAAAAATTTTATTTCACTCCCTGTGTTTTATCCAGAGAGAGGCCTTTTGGGAAGTTTTCACTCCTGATAATCTACACACTGACACAATGGACTTTGGATCATTAGAACATGTCAGGTCAATGTAGGTTCATCAATGGTAATAAATGTACTATTCTGGAACAGGATGTTGATAGTGGGGAGGTTGTGAGCATGGGGTTAGGGGCATATATGCAGTTTTAGGTTCACAGTAAAAATAAGCAGAGCCCTGGCTGGTGTGGCTCAGTTGGTTGGAGTGTCCTCCCATAACCACAAGGTTGTGGGTTCAATTCCCTGTCAGGGTATGTACCTAGGTTGTAGGTTCAATCCCTGGTCCAGGCACTTATGGGAGGCAACACATTAATGTCTCCCTCGTATGATGTTTCTCTTTTTCCTTTTCTCTCTCTCTAAAAGCAGTGAAAAAAAAATGTCCTCAGATAAAATGAGCAGAAAGTGCAGAGATTGCCCATACACTGAACGTACCCCATTCCCCACTTCCTTCATTATCAGCATCCTCCACCAAAATGTTCATACATTTGTTACCATTGATGAACCTACACTGACACATCATAGTCACTTAAAGCCTACAGTTTACATTAGGATTCACTGTTGGTGTTGTATATTCTGTGGGTTTGGACAAATGTGTAATGACATGTATCAACTATTATAGTATCATACAGAGTAGTTTCATTGCCCTAAAATCCTCTTTGCTCTGACTACTCCTCCCCTTCTCCCTTCAACCCCAGGCAACCAATGATCTTTTTACTATCTCCATAGTTTTGCTTTTCCCCAAAATGTTATATAGTTGGAATCATTTTCAGATTGGCTTTTTTTACTTAGTAATAAACATCTAAAGGTTCTTTGTCATTTCTGTGGCTTGAGAGCTTATTTTTAATTGAATTCATTGGGGTGGCATTGGTTAATAAAATTATATAGGTTTCAAGTGTATAATTCTATAATACATCATCTGTGTATTGTATATTGTATGTGTTCTTCATCACCAGAAGGCAAGTCTCCTTCCATTACCATTTATCCCCCATCTACTGTTTTCTACCTTTCCTGCTGGTAATCACCATACTTTGTCCAGGTCTATGAGTTTTATTATCTTTGTTTAACTCTTCCCTTCATCTTTTTACCCAGATTCCCAACGCCCTTCCCCTCTGACAACTGTCAGTCTGTTCTCTGTATCTATGAGTCTGTTTCTATTTTGTTTGTTAGTTTATTTTGTTCATTAGACTCCACATATAAATGAAATCAAATGGAACTTGTCTTTCTCTTACTGTGTTATTTCACTTAGCATAATGTTCTCCAGGTCTATCCATGCTGTTGCAAAAGGTAAGATTTTCTTCATTTTCACAGCCAAGTAGTATTCTGTTGTATAAATGTACCATAGCTTTTTTATCCACTCATCTACTGATGGGCACTTGGACTGCTTCCAAATAATGCTTCAATGAATGTAGGGGTGCATATAGTTTTCAAGTTAATATTCCAGGTTTTTTTCAGATATAGTCTCAGAAGAGGAATTGCTGAGCTCATCTGTTTTTAGTGATGAATAATATACCATTTTCTGGATGTGCTATGGCTTGTTTATCCATTCTTTTCCTATGGAAGGACATCTTGCTTGCTTCCAAGTTTTGGTAATTATGAATAATACTGCTATAAACATTCATTTGCAGGGTTTGTGTGGACATACATTTTAATGCATTTGAGTAAATACCAAGGAGTGCAATTGCTGAATCATATGGTAAGAGAGTATTTAGTTTTGTAAGAAACTGCCAAACTGTCTTCCAAAGTGATTGTACCATTTTGCCCTCCCACCAATAATGAGTGAGAGTTCTTATTGCCACATATGTTTAGCAGCATTTATGTTGTCAATATTTTGAATTTTAACCATTTTAATAGGTGTATCTTATTGTTTTGATTTGGATTTCCCTAATGACATAAGATGTCAAGTATCTTTTTATATGCTTATTTGTCATTTGTATACCTTCTTTTTTTTTTAAGATTTTATTTATTTATTTTTAGAGGGGGAAGGGGGAGAGAGAGAGAGAGAGAGAGAGAGAGAGAGAGAGAGAGGGAGAGAGAAACATCAATGTGTGGTTGCTAGGGGCCATGGCCTGCAACCCAGGCATGTCCCCTGCCTGGGAATCAAACCTGCAATGCTTTGGTTCAAAGCTCGCGCTCAATCCACTGAGCTACACCAGCCAGGTCTGTATACCTTCTTTGATGAGCCATTTGTTCAGCTCTTTTGGCCCATTTTTAAATTCAGTTGCTATCCTATTGTTGAATTTTGAGATTTTTATATATCTTAGATAACAGTCCTTTATCAGATATGTCTTTAGCAAATATTTTCTCTCAATCTGTGGTTTATCTTCTTTTTCCCTCAACATTGTCTTTTATAGAACAGAAATTTCAAATTGTAATGACATGCAGCTTATCAATTATTTCTTTCATGGATAGTGCCTTTTGTATTTTATTAAAAAGTCATTCCCAAACCCAAAGCCATTTACATATTTTACTGTGTTATCTTATAAGACTTTTATAGTTTTGTATTTTACATTTAGATCTATTATTTATTTTGAATTAATTTTTGTGAAAGGTGTAATTTTCATGTCTTAATTTTTTTGCATGTGAGTGTCTAGTTGTTCCAGCACACCATTTTTTGAGAAGGCTATTCTTTGTCAAAAATTAGTTGACTATATTTGTATGAGTGTGTTTCTAGACTCTCTATTCTGTTTTTAATTAATTAATTAATCAATCAATTAGGCTAATATTGCACTGTCTTTGCCATAGTGCTATTTTTAATTTATCAATTATAGGTAATACTTATTGACTTTCTATTAGGATTAATTAGAAATTAGCTCTCTTATGCTTTCTAATTCATCCCTCTCCATTTTGCTCATATGGCTATTTCACTGTTTTTAATTAAATCATTAATCAATGTTTATAATACCAAAACTATGTCAATATTTTTATAGCAAATCTGAGTAGTATATTTTGATTATATGTTTATCACCTTTTGTTTTCCTTCAAGTTAGATATTTGCTTCATTTATTACTTGCATGCTATTTTTATATACCTATCTGTGGCAGTTTAAAAACATGTTCATAATTTCTTTGATATGCTTCCCTTCAAAATACAGAGCACTGTTTCTCTTGCCTTGTATGTGGGCTATTCTTAGAGAATTGCTTCTAACAAACAGAACATAGCAGAAGTGATGATGTGTGACTTCTGATACTAAGTCATAAAAGGCCTTACAGCCCCCTCTTTGGTCTTTCTCATAGATTGTTTGCTCCGGGGAAAATAATTGCCATGTTGTAAGGTCACTTAATCAGCCCTATGGACAGATCCATGTGGGGAAAAAAAATCAAGGCCCATTGCCAACAGCCAGCAAGAACTGAGACCTCCTGCCAGCAGCTACCTGGTGAGCCATGCTGGAAGCTGAGCTTATAGTCCCAGGCAAGCTCTCTGCTGACTGAAGCCCTGGCTGACATCTTGACTACAACCTCGGTGGGGCCTCTGAGCCAGAATCACCCAGCTAAGCTGCTCCCAGATCCTTGACCCTCAGAATCTGTGTGCTAATAAATGTTTATTCTTTTAAGTCTATAAGTCTTGGGATAATTTGCTATGCAACAATAGATAATTAATATATTTAATTTCTTCTGGATTATCACTTTGTCATTTGATCTGCCATGCTGTCTACAATGTCAAGTCTATTTTTTTCCTGGATGTCTCCTCCTTTCTGCTCCCACTGGACTGGCTATTCTCAAGGGCTGCAGCATAGTTGTCTGCTTTCCCACCTTGCTGACTGGGCTCACTGGTTCCTTTTCTTTCCCCAAAACTACTAGCTCTTAGGATAAAGTGCATGCAAGATAAATTTCCTTAATCCTTGCATGTCTAAAAATGCTTGTACCTGCTTTCATTCTTAAGTGTTTGTTGATTATAGAATTCAAGGTAGAAAATTGTTTTCTCTTAGAATTTTGAAATCATTGATTATTCTTCTGGCATCCAATATTATACTTTTGCTATCTAATATGTTTTCATTCTTGTTCTCTTGTGTATGATCTAGCTTTTTCTCCCTTGGAAGTTCTAGGCTCCTGAAGTTATTCCTAATGTAGTGGAATTTTATGATGTGTCTTCTTGTATTAATCAAGATGCTTTGTTGAAAGTGAAGAAAGCCCTACTAAAATGGCTCATAAGACGAGTAGATTAATTATCTTGTATAATAAGACCTGAAATAGAGTGGCTCTGGTGATTAACTTAGTGACTGAAGTACATTGTCAGGGACGAGGTTTTTAAAAATCTATATTTGTTCTGCCAAGGTGCACTGGGTAACTCCCTTTGTAGGCAAAACATGTCAGTAGCTTATATTCCAGAGGCAGAAACTGAGACTATTTCTTTCTCTGACTCTTTTAAAAACTTTAGAATATTTCCCAGAACTAATCTGATCATTGGTAGACTCTCTGTCATGGCCCCATGTCCAAAATAAGGTGTTATGGCCATTTCTTAATGAATCACTAGACAAGGGGGATACAATTAATGCAATTATTTTAGAGTAATCAAGATTTACTCCCTGGAACTAAAGATGGGGGTTGGTCTTCCATAACAACATGACTTTGCAGTAGAATGTGGGGATTTTTAAACATAATTGGAATCCTGTTGCAAGGAATGATAAAGCATTACTGGTAGGTAACCCAAAGTGTCTGTTACAGCAGGTGTGTGTTTTCCTGTTATTCATTGTGATGGAGACAAGGTGATCTGTCTTGCAAAATCTTGAAGTCTCCTATCCAATGACATCCCCTCTTGTGCCCTTTGACCTTGTGGGTTTATACCATTTTGTTCCTTTATTACCATTTTAATAGGATCTCTAAAGGGAGAGGTAAGACTATGTGTGTTCAATCTGTCACTGTTTGGAAGCCCCCTAGCCAATGTTTTTCCGACTCTGAGTTGTAACCTATAATAAGCTATGCTCAACATTAAAAAAAAATGAAACAATATATAATACCATATTGTATGTACCGCATATAGTAAGATTAAATATTGTTTCATGAAATGTTTGTTTAAGTTGAGTATGCATGTGTGTGTGTGTGTGTGTGTGTACTGGACAAGGATGTAAAACATGTTTCTTGTACACAAAAAGTTGTACACAAAAATATTTAGGACGCATTCCTTTAAAGATAGCTTGCCTGAGCATTTTATGCTCTACAATACTATCTTATTTTGGTTGGTTTTACAGATATGTGAGGCTATTAGAACACAGCAAGCACATCAAACTTCAATGGGTGTGAAGTAACATGCAGAACATGTATAAGGAAATGGCTTCACTCTCTCACAGAGCAACTCCATGTGCTATCATTATTATCCTATTCATTTCTATTTTCCAAAGGAAGAACTGTGATCCAAAAATATGCTGATGCCTGCAAAAGGCAGCAAGCAGGTGGGAGTGAGGGACACATTTGTGGATGCTCAGTGTGGAGCTTGGCTAAGATCTGCCCCCAATAGTCAGGGCTGCTTCACAGAACGTGCAGATCTCTCCTTCCAGGTGTAACCTGTCCACTTAGTAAATATCCATCAAAAGGCTGCATCTTCAAATGTTTGGAGAGCCTCAGATGAGAAGGAATGCTAGGCTCTTTCTGAATTACATAATCTAGTAAGAACAGGGTTTTTAAAAATGTTTTTATTTATTTATTTATTTATTTATGTTTATTTGTTTATTTATTTCTTAAATTTTAATTATTGTTTAAGTACAGTTTTCTGCCTTTTACCCCCATCCCAGCCCACCCCCTCAGCCCTCCCCACCTCCGTCCCATCTCCAACCCCCCCCCTTGTTATTGTCCATGTGTCCTTTATACTAGTTTCTTCAAACCCTTCACCCCTTCCCCTGAAATTCCCTCCCCTCTCCCTTCTGGTCACTGTCAGCCTGTTCAAAATTTCAGTGTCTTTGGTTATAGTTTGCTTTTTTTTGTTTGTTTTGTTGATTAGATTCCTGTTAAAGGTGAGATCATATGGTATTTGTCTTTCACCAGCTGGCTTATTTTGATTAGCATAATGCTTTCCAGTTCCATCCATGCTGTTGCAGATGGTAGGAGCTCCTTCTTTCTCTGCAGCATAGAATTCCATTGTATAAATGTACCACAGTTTTTTGATCCATTCATTTACTGATGGGCATCTAGGTTGCTTCCAGTACTTGGCTATTGTAAATTGTGCTGCTATGAACACTGGGGTACATAGGTTCTTTTGGGTTGGTGTTTCAGGGTTCTTAGGATATAATCCTAGCAGTGGAATTGCTGAATCAAAAGGCAGATCCATTTTTAGTTTTCTGAGAAAATTTCATACTGTTTTCCATAGTGGTTGTACCAGTCTGCAATCCCACCAACAGTGCACTAGGGTTTCCTTTTCTCCACAACCTCTCCAACATTTGTTGTTTGTTGCTTTGTTTATGATGGCCATTCTCACCAGTGTGAAGCCTACAGGAGAACATAGGCAGGAAAATCTCAGATATTCCACGTAGCAATATTTTCACTGATGTGTCCCCTAGAGCAAGGGACATAAAGGAAAGAATAAACAAATGGGGTCTCATCAAAATAAAAAGCTTCTGCCAGGCTAAAGAAACAGTATTAAAATAAAGAGAGACCCAACCGTATGGGAAAACATATTTGCCAATGATACCTCAGAGAAGGGTTTAATCTCCAAAATATATAAAGAACTCACACGACCCCTCTCTAAGAAGACAAGCAACCCAATTAAAAAATGGGCAAAGGACTTGAACAGAAACTTCTCCAAGGAGGACATACAGAGGGTCCAGAGACACATGAAAAGATGCTCAGTATCACTAGCCATCAGAGAGATGCAAATTAAAACCACAATGAGATACCACTTCACACCAGTCAGAATGGCCATCAAGAACAGGTTTGCTTTTGAGGCTTATTTTCACTCAGTCTTGCCCTTTCCAGACAGTTGTACTCAGAAAACCATGACATATATATTTTCTAGTCCTAAAGATTTTCAGAAAGTGAAAATATCTTTTTGTGAAACCAATATTTTTATTTATTTTATTTTAAATTTTATTTATTTATTTTTAGAGAGAGGGGAAGGAAGGGAGAAAGAGAGAGAAACATTGATTGGGTTGCCTCTGACATGCTCCTGACTAGGGATGAACCCACAACCCTAGGCATGTGTCCTAACTGGGAATCAAACCAGCAACCTTTCCCTCTGTAAGATGATGCCCAACATCCGAGCCACACTGGTCAGGGCATGAAAGCAGTGCTTTCAGATCAAACATGTTATGGTTGGGAATTTCTTGCCTCTGTCTTCGTGAGGTCACCATCAACTACCCTGGGAATATTCATGAAAACCTGGTACTTTAGTCCTCACCCTGGGGCAATAGGGCTGGCCTGGAGGACATCATAGTCTGGTAGCCCCACCATCTTCAATGGCCCATTACAATGGTGTTCTATCCTTTCTGCTTTCCTTCCTCCTTTCCGTCTTGTCCTTTTTGTTGTACTATATTTTCTGCTTTCCATTTTAAAAATTCTTTTTAAAAGAGGTTGTTGAAACAACTTTGACGTATATAAGGTGCATATATTTAAGGTGTACAACTTGATGTTTTGATACAGTACACATGTGAAAAGGTCACTACAATATCCCGCACCTCTACATAGTTGCCACTGTATGTGTGCATGTGTATGTGTGTGGTGAGATTTCATTTTATATCTATCATCTTTGCAACTTGCCAATGTACAGTATTGTACTGTGAACTATAGTTACCATGCACTACATTACATCTGCACAACTTTTCTCTAGAACTTAATCATCTTGTATAACTGAAAGTCTTTGACTGACACCATCCCATGTCCCCTCCCTTTTGCCCAAGACAACCACCATTCTATTCTGTTTCTATCTCTTTGACTGTTTTAGATTCCATATATAAGTGAGATCCTATGGTATCTCTCTCTCTATGTCTGGCTTCACATAGCACAATGTCCTCCAGATTTATCCATGATGTAAATGGCCAGACTCCTTTTTAAAAACTGAATAATATTCAGTTTTTTAAAAAGAATTTTTAAAATGGAAAGCAGAAAATATAGTACAACAAAAAGGACAAGACGGAAAGGAGGAAGGAAAGCAGAAAGGATAGAACACCATTGTAATGGGCCATTGAAGATGGTGGGGCTACCAGACTATGATATTCAGTTTAAAAACTGAATAATATTCAGTTTTTAAAATATTCATCAATATATATGATGAATTGATGAATATATATCATCATTATATATGATGATATATATTTTAAAATATTCATCAATATATATGTATGTACATGTATATATGAAGGGTCCCCCCAAAAACTGGAATTTATTTATAAAAAATTCTCTATTCTTACATGTTTAAACTTCAGTCACCTTCAAAGTACTCTCCATTTGATGCAATACACCTATCAAAATGTTTTTTCCACTACTCAAAAACAGTTTTTGAACTTGTTAATTTTGATGCCTTCCTTCTAGAGCTTCTGCAATTTTTTTGTTTCATTTCTTCCACATTGGCAAAACATTTTCCTCTGAGGACTTTGTTCATCCAGGGAAACAAAAAAGGCACTTGGGGCGATATTGACTGAATGGGGGGAACACAGGGGTCATGCCGTTTTTGGTTAAAAACTGCTGAATGCTCAAGCACAATGTGGGCAGGTGTGCTCATAAATCACTCATCATGAAATTGGCAAACATGTTCAAAGGGTCTTTAAAAAAGTCACTGAAACCAAATGCAGCCTCTTAGAACAATACCGGCTGGTACAGTGGTACAGAAGGGTTCCTAGTACACTCACCTAGTGGGGGGAGCCTATGCTACAAGGGATCCACCCTCCAGAAGATAACTCTGGTTATTTTGGGTCCCCCCTCATATATATAAAGATATTTGTAGTTTATTCTTGAACAATGCAGAAATTAGGCATGCTGACCCCTCCCAAACAGTTGAAATTCAGTGTATAACTTTTGACTCTCCCAAACCTTAAGTTTTCCCTTGGTGTCTTAGGAGATTTATTCCGGGAAATCCCCTACTCCCCATGGGTGCCAAAATCCACAGATGCTCAAGTCCCTGTATCAAATGGCATAGATCAATGCATGTAGTCAGCCCTCTACATGTGTGGATTCCCAAGTGTGAGTGCAAAATGGTACAAGTATTTATTGAAAAAGCTCCATGTGTGAGTGGATCTGAGCAGTTTACACCAGTGTTGCTCAAAGGTAAACCATATATATATGGTTTTTCTTTATCTAGTCATCTGACAAAGGACACTTAGTTTGTTTCCATATCCTGACTACATGGGAGTACAAATAACTCTTCGTGATCCTGATTTTATTTTTATTTTTTTGATATAGATCCAGAAGTGGGAATGCTGGATCACATGCTAGTTCTATTTTTAATTTTTTAGGGACCTCCATACTGTTTCTGCAATGGCTGTACTTAAAATTATTTTGTTAGTTTATATCTACTTCCTCTAACATTTCCTCCTTCTTCACATTTTGATTTGTACAATTATTTGTCTTTGTTTTTTCTTTCCTTACTGCTCATGTTTTGCTCACTCCTTTTCTTTGTTTTTTTGTCCCTCTACACTTTTGCACTTCCATTTTTTCTTTTCTTTCCCTCCTGCTATATAAGCTTTCCTCTCCCTTTTTCCTCCCCTCTTCCTTCCCCTAGGTTTTTGACATCCTTTTTACTACTAGCTTAGAAGTTCTAGAATGGGGAGAAAATGGTTCAGAGACATAGGGCAGTGAGGCAGGACAGCTGTGGTGATCATTGAGGGGAAGTGTTTTGAACATTAGAGCTGGGTCTTCTCAGAAGGAAGGGCTCTCCAGCCAGGTCTTGTTCAACATTTCATCATGTGTTACTCATATGAAGTTGTAAAGGTCACTCAGCCAAATTTGTGAGCCAAACAACAAGACCTGAAAACATCTTGGAAAGCTTAAAGATTGGCGGAATCTGATAAGAAAATAGTCTCTTTTTTTACTTGGTGAGAAAATGAATGGAATAAGACCCAGATGGGGGAGATATGGCTGAGCAGTGAAAAAGACTTAAAAGGTTTCAGCTAAGAGTACAGTAAAAAAGAGCCACCAACAAGTGTGACACCCTCCTCACAAAGGCTCATGTGAGGTTAGGCTGCATTCGAGAAGCTCAGTGTGTGTAGTGAGCCATGCTGGGCAGGCACCAAACTTAAGAGGGACACAGGTAACCGTTCAGCTGCCAAGAGGAGCCAGGATGGCAAAGGGCTTGAGACTACTTCATGGCAGTAACGCTGAAAAAAAAACAGGTATGGAAAAAGAGATGAAAAAGGATGTGATAACCATATTCTAATATTGGGGAAGAGAGCATAGACTTACAGTTCCAAGGTGGAGGACTAAGTTCTCTGGAGTCAGACTTCATTATCAACATAAAAAAGTGCAGTGCAGCAGTTGAGGGTGTCCAAAGCATACTGCACTGCTCCCTGTGGCGGTAGTGTGTCCCTCTCACTGAGAAAGTGCTGGTGCTTGGTGGACTGTTTCAAATGCAATTCAGACATTGGATATTTGGCTGAACAAAATGCCAGTCATAACTTTTTTATGATTGATACCAACATTAACAACAACAACAACAACGAACACTACCTGGCCGGGTGCATGATACCCAGTGTGTTATCTTCATTGTCTTATCTAATCTTTACTACAACACTATGAGGTGCTTATTATTACTAATACCATCTTAGACATGAGGAAATGTGATGAAGGAGGTGAAGAATATGCCCCAAATTACTGACAGTGAAGAGTAAGACCTCACTGGTGAGAGGGAATAAAAATCTAACAGCTCAGATCAAAAGACTATCTAATGGCAGTTTAATACAGACAGGGGAGGGCTGGAGGGGAGTTGAGTGGCTCCCTTCACGTGGCTGCAGACTGCTTGGGTGGGGGTTTCCGTGGTCTCTCAACAGGAATGGTAGAGTGGTGAGGCAGACAAGAGGAGCCCCAAAGGAATAGAACAGAGATATATTCTTTAGCTAGGTGGAATCAATCTTAAATAATTCAAAATATAAATCACACTGATAGTCATTCAATATAATTTTTGTCTGGCATAATATTTTTTTGGATAATGCACAAGGAGAATTTCATGGAAACCATGAAATTTATAAGTGCCAATCTGCATTTTGAATTACTCCACCAGTAAATTTGTTTCGATTGCCTGCATGATCAGAAAGGAATGGTCTTGGTCCTTCACTGAGCCCTGTAGCAATAGCCAATATTCTTTACTCCTCTAATTTAAAAATAAAAACATAAAGACTTGGCATTCTTTGTATTTTGTCCAGCTTTTAAATTGTCCTCGGTGGGAAATCTAGTCTGAATACCTAGGCCTAACACTGTTGGAAATTGGAAGCCCTTCCAACAACGTGAAGTACCTCATTCAGTTCCAAGTGTGTTCTATTCTAGATGGTGTTACTTCTATAATTAGCATGTCCCCACTTCAGAGGCTCCTAGTCCTTTTCACTTGGAACCAGAGGATGGGAGAAGGAGGGAGGAAAAAGGCCCAGAGGCAGATCCTGATGGCTGGGCATACGGACTTCTGGCGCCGTTAGTCTTGCTAGCTGCCTGCTCAGGTCCTGCACCTGGTTTTTTGTGGGCAGGATTTGAAAACAGAATATGTGTGAATGATCCTCAATGAACAGTAATGGCTCTGTAAAGAAACATCAGGCATAGCAACACACTGAACTACAGTACCATAAAGTGCAGGGAGAACTGAGGCCTCTGCTGCTGCTGTGCTCTGAGGCCAGGGTGGATCTCAGGCAGGGGAAGGGAGCAAGAGCCCTGGGGCCTGTCAACCTGGTGATAGCCCCATGCTGGGAACCTGGTCAGTTGTCACCTCCTGCTTGACAATTGAATCTGCCCAGGAATTTTGGGGCTAAAACTGTCATTCAAAGGTCTTTCTACCCTGTGGCAACATGAATGAGAGTTGTCCTGAAGAGCTTGTGGGAAGAAATGAATAATGAGATTGCACAGGTCCTCTTTGCTGCCTGCCTCTGGAGACCTGGACTACTGGTTGGCCCACTCCACTGCTCCAGGTTTTCCTTTTCAGTGTGCCTGAGCCCTCCCCTGGGGTGACACGCCTGGGTGAATCAGAAAAGGTGTGCTGTGGGAGGAGGGACAAAGGCCAATCCTTGTTGCCAGGAGTCCTTTGAGATGCAGAGCTGCTCTTGCAAAGGAAGCCCAAGTGCCAGCTCTCGAATTTGCCTATGGAAGGATGCCACAGTCTTACCTCTCTGGCAAGGCCCAGGTTGAGAGCTGGGAGTGTGATACACATCTGTTCAGAGCCAAGCACTCGGCTCAGAACTGGGTCACCTCATAGACAGGCAAAGATAATCTATTCTGATTGGTGGAATCAGATTTCATCCTTCCTTGTAAAACCCAGCCATGCCCCCAGCATCTGCCAGCATCAAGGCGCTCCTTTGTCCTCCCTCTCCAGAAGGCTAAAGAGTGAAGTGACACAAAGGACATACTACCCACCTGAAGTCTCCCACACCCGTCCCTGTTCGAGGCTCTGGGAACTCACACCAGCTTCCTTGCTCAGAGGCCAAGGAGCCCATCAAATACAATCTAATGGGTCAGGAGGTGTGGCTTGTCTCCACAGCCTGTATCTGCACAATTTATATTCCTAGCATGTGCTGGGACATGCACCCTGACTTTTCCAAGAGCAGCGATTCACTGGCACAGCTTGGGTTTGGAGGGATGTTTCTCTGTCTCCCATTCCCCTCCCTTTCTGCCTTCCTAACTTGTTTTTCTGCTGAACCCTAGTGCTTTTCCTCTCTGAGAAGCCCTGTAACTGATAAAAGGAGCTGCTCTGAATTATGAGTTAGCACATGCCGCCCTCTAATGGCTCCTGCCTTCTAAGTTTCCAGGCCCTTTTGGGAATGGATGCCCAGGCCACTGTGGAGGGTCCCCAGCAAGATTCTTTTTGAGGAAGCTGGCCCTTTCCCTCCTGCCAGCTCAAAGGACCCTCCCTTTCTCTAGACAGGGATGGGGTAAAGGTCAAAAGTCAGGCAGTTTTGGTGTGTCTGGCTATGAGAGAGATGGTCCAATGTTTCACTGCCAGGCACAAAATAATTGGATATTTCATGGAAGCACCTATCCCATTGTTCATCTGTTCCCCCTGCTCCTTTGCAGCTCTTGTTGGGTGTACAGAGGGCTGTGCACACAAAGGGGCTTCCTTCACTTGGTAAGAGGGGCATAAGGGAGAGGTCAGGGATGGGATAAATGCTGTTGACACACCCCTCAGACTTTTCAGTTGGCACCTCAAGAACCAACTCAAAGGCCAAAGGCAGAGGGAGGCAGAACATGCATACCTCTTGAAACAACATCTACTGAGTTAATGTTTGAAGAACCTGAAGAAATTGTTTGGACGTAGTCCAGTTCTGTTTTGAGTGAAATCCAGGCCTTAATCAAGGAACAAAGTTCGTAGGTGTGGGAGGAAGAATTGGGAACCGTTTTGTTTTGGTAGCTGGAAAGCTTTTCTCCAGAAGTGATGGAAAGATGCTAAAAGAGGAACTTGTATTTTTCTCTAATAAGTGCAAATCTGGCAAAGTCAAGCATCAAGATACAAGCTCTGCTACTCAGCAGGAACCAGGGCGAAAGTTAGTGTTCCCAAGTTTAGAGTGTTTTATAGGGTGAATCTGCTTGGGAAAAAGACAGTGTAAAACAGCACAGATCTGGCATATTTCAGCTTTTCTTAAATGGGGGTTGGTGGTCACAGAGGTGAATCGGGACAGCTGCCTGGTGGGTGCTAAGCCGTGTTCTCCCCTGCCCTGTAGGGGGCGGGGGGGGGGCAATGGAAAGTAGAAAGTGGAGAGTGTTGGGTGGGAAGTTGAATAAATGAGCCTGGATTTTATGTAAAGTTTAAGCAACTAGATACCATTTTTGGTATGGTCACTCATTGCAGACATGGGAGAGAAGCATTTTTAATTTCTAATGTGATTTGGCTCTCTGGCTTCAGAAACCTCGTCATTAAGAAACAGATCTTTCCCCACTGAACTTTAAAGAATGCAGTTATTTTTCTTTCCTCAGAACCTTGAGCAAGTTTTGAAAAAATAATAATAATAAAGTTTCTTCTTATTTGCCAAACTGACCTGAAATTTTGGACTGGCTTGTCTTTGATGCCTGGTGGTGCTTGCTCAGCCTCAGGTGCGTGCAGTGGCTCCCCAAAGGCAAGGCAGCCCTTGCACTCAGCCCAGGCCCCCCAGAGACAGCAGGGGGGCCTTTCCTCTTCTACACCATTTTATTCAATCCATTTCCACTTGGGAGACAGATGTGTGTCCCGAATGCTGGGTTCCTGCTGAGCTGCACACATCTGCTCCCTGGTTTTATGTGGGCATAATCAAAGGCAAACTGAGGACTCTGGTCTTCTATGTGATATTTAAAACAAAAGGGTGTGATCAGAGGACCTCTGAGAGTTTGTTAAATCCCTGACATTCTGTGATTTCCTGTTAATATTCTAACAGTGGCTGGAGGAAGCCAGGAAGATCCGAACGTTGTGGCCCCTGACACACTCAGCTGCAGGACCTCAGCTTATCACAATGTGCACAAGGCCTCAAGCACACCTGCTAGAATAGGTGAGCAGGCCACGTCCCGGCCAACCTTGTATCTTGGCTCTACCACGTTGTGCAGTTGGGGCAAGTTACTTCTCCCAGCCTCACTGTCCTCCCTGGTACATGAAGATGTGAGCATTAGATTAGAGGAGCTCAGTACTTAGCACGTCGTAAGATACCAATATTATTATTTTTTAAAAGGCTGGATTAAAAGGACCAAAAGGAAATGAAATGTAGAGGCTGTGAAATTTATATGCCTCATCTGGGCTTGTGGTCAGATGAAGGAAGGAATTTGGAATAAAAGTAGAAATAAAAGCTGTGGGAGAAAGTTGAGAAAGCAGAGAGAGAGAGAGGAGAGAGTTAGAATGTCTTCTGGAGAAACTAGTTTTCCACGTGTACAGTGTGGGGAGCAGAAGTTCTGGGGACGGCATAAGAAAACCCAGGAGGAGAAACCTGAGAGGTCAGCTCTGTGAGGGGGATCCAGCAGAGAATAGAATCTGACAGACCCGGGCTTATGGCGGAATACCTGCAGAGAGAAGTTTTGGCTGTGAGTAGAAAAGGGGATGAGGCGGGGGCAGCAAAAACTGGGAACCAGTCCAAAGCTACCAGTCTGCCAGGCCGAGAGAAGAACCTGGAGCACCAGCCTGTTAAGTACCTGATTAATGAGTAAGCTGTGGGCTGGTTTAGGGAAGGGTGCACCTGTGATTTACCTAATCCCTACAAAGCGCACACTGTGAACGCTCCACACACTGACTGAGCCTGGATTGTGCTGGGCGGCCCTCGGAGGAAGGGACTGCAGGGAGAAAGGGTTTTTCTGTGTTTGTTTGTTTTTTAAATATGACTTTTTGGAGGGGGTGGTTGTTTTGCCCATTAACAAAAGTGGCAAGAAAAACAAAAGTAAAAGTTGCTTCATAAACTTGGGAGCTCTAGGAGCTATTATGAAGCAAAATGTGGGCAGAAGCTAATAGTCTATCATATGTTGTTACAAACTTTAGGTGGTCTTTCTTCTTGTGGACTTTCTTGTATAGTTGGGATTTTATTTCTGTTTACAATTTTTTAACGTTTAATTTAAGTATTCAGAAAGGTACCAGAAGCCTAAATTGTATAATTTGCTAAAAGTTCGCAAGTTGAAAACACTCATACAACCAGCACTTAGGTAGAGAAACAGAACAGGATCAGCAGCCGGTGCCCGGCCCCACCCCTTGTCCCTCATCGGCCCTCATCCCCCATGATGGTTTAGTTTTGCCTGCTTTTTCTCTTTTTGCCTCTTTAAAAAAAATAATTTGCAATTGTGATGAAATGCATAAAGAATAACATTTATAGTCTTTATCACTTTTAAATGCACAGTTCACTGGCATTAAGCACATTCACATTGTTGTGCAGCCATCACCACCTTCCATCCAGAGCTCTTTCCATTTTGCAAAACTGAAACTCTGTGTCCTCCCCAGTTCCCCCTCCTCGAGCCCTGAGCAACCTCCATTCTACTTTCTGTCTTTGTGAATTTGAGTGCTCTATGTACCTCATAAAAATACATTCAAATCGGATTTGTCTTTTTAGACCGGCTTATTCACTTAGCATATTGCCCTCGAGATTCATAGCATGTGTTAGAATTTGAATTTTCTTCCTTTTAAAGGCCAGATAATATTATATGTCATCATATGTATACATGACATTTTGTTTATTAATTTATCTATAGATGGTCACTTGGGTTGCTTCTAACTTTTGGCTACTGTGAATAATGCTTTTAGGAACGTGGAGGTACAAATATCTTTTTGAGATCCTACTTTCAATTCTTTTCTGTGTCTACCCAAAAATGGAACTGCTGGGTCATATGGTAGTTCTATTTTTAATTTTTTGAGGAACCTCCATATGGTTTTTCACAGCTGTTTTGCCTTTTTTTTTAAAACTTGACATACATGGAACCATTTAGTACATACTCTTTTGTTAGACTTTTTCCATTCAACTTCATGTTTATAAAACTCAGTTTTTGTTGATAAAATGTTTAAGAGGCATCCAGTGTTGTAAGGAGTTAAAATGCACTTAATTTTTATTTGTATGTTTCATACTCTCCCATATCTTATTAAGCTGTGTGTGTCCTTTTTTTAGAGGTCCCATTCTGTTACTTGGCTGTGTGGCATTTTGTTGAGAGTATGGAGTGGAGTAGTCATTTCTTCTTTAAAGTTTAACAGAAGCCTTTGCAGAACACTCCTGGAGAAGTTACATCAGCTTCTGAGCTCCCGTTGCCTTTGCGGCATGGGCCTCTGCTTGCTGTCTCTGCTGCTTTCACAGACTTCACAGCTCAAAGAGGCAGATGTCCAAGAGAAGATCCTACACAGCCCACAAGTTGGGTCTACTCATATGGCAAACGTCCTTCAGTTTTCAGATGACTCTATAATTTTACAAGGGAGTACTTTGATCTGCCATTCAATTGCCTTGGCCGATAACTGCTACACAAGATAAGATAACCTTATATTTATTTCCCTACCTCCTCTAAACTGACTTTCCTAATGAATGCTTCTGTCCATAGCTACCCAACTTAAAAAAAATACAGAGGCTAGAATCACACATTTGCCGAAAACCTGAAGCACCTTTAGTTTTACTGAATACTTTTTAAAAATTCATTTGTGTAGAGAGCTGAGAGAAAAAAAATATCTTGTAAATCAGGTAATCTAGTTAGTTACATGTTAACCCCAACTTTTAACTGGGTCTTGTTTAAATGTTCTAGTAAGTCCCATGCTTTAGGGAATAAGGACCACGGGTTCTAACTTGGTCAGATGGAGCATGGTAGTCACAGAACAGTAAGAGTTTCCTATGAGGAGAGTCTTCCAGAAATAGAGGCCAGGGCCTGGAGGTCAAGCTGCCCCTCTCTGGGGCCATCAGCATGTGTTCCTGAGGCTCTGGCTCATCTCCTGACATGCTCTCTGTATGTGACACATTTCGATGGAGTCAGGGGTCCTGGGTTTGAGCCCCTGCTCTGACACTAGAAATGTCACTTGACCTCCCAGAGTCTCCCTTTCTCTACTTGTGGAAACAGCATAATTTAGAGATTAAACTGTATCTTGTCTGATTTTACATATATATGAAAGCATACACACTCACACACATACACACTTTTTTTTTTATACCTCCACTCCCAGGAGGTCAGGTCTCAGAGCTCCTTACCTTGCTGGGATTTTGTTTTGAAGTCTCAAAGTCCTTTAGGAGACAGTGCTAACTAGTGCCCAGAGGATGGGGTATGTTGCATGGGAAATGGGGTGTTTTATGTGTCTGTGGGGGGATTGGAGGCTAGTGGTTTTTGTTTTGTTTTGTTTGTTTGTTTGTTTTCAGTGAGAGGAGGAAGCCAGAGAGCAGAGTGGGTGCTCCATGTGTCTGCAAAGAGTCGTGTGTTGGAAATTCCTCAAGGAGCCCTAATAATTTGTGTCCTGTGCTGTCCCAGTCCTAGCTCTCAAGAAAGTGCCAACACTTGGTAGAGAATGGTGGCCTGGCAAGCTATAGCAGCAGGCAGACCTGTGTGAGTAACAAGCCAGCCACGGCAAAGATGACCAGGGATAAATAACCAGGGGGACAGAAAACTAGATGGGCCACCTTGAATGTTCTCCTTTGCTTATGACTCTGGGACCTTTGCCTTTGGAACAACTACAGGACCTGGGGTGAGGAGTGGTAGTGGCAAAAAGTGCTAAGATCAAATTAATTTGATTTGACAAAACTGAAAAAGTGAACATTTCTTATGACTTGATTTTGTGGAGCAAAGTTCCTATTGACCACTGATAGATAAAATGGGGACATGCTAGTGCCCAGCTGCCGTGACTGTTGTGGGAATTAAGAGAGGGGATATATGTGGAAAGCACTTAGCAATTCCTGATGTAGTTCCTGTTAGGACCTGGCTGTCCTGGTGGCAGGGTGAGCATGCAGGCCCAGGCTCTGTCAAGGGTAGGGGGAGTGGGACATTACCACAGGAGGCAGGCTTCCCTGGGCTGCTGCATGGGGTGTCCTGGGTCTGCTGCATCCATCAGCAGACCAGAGCAGGATGTTGACAATTGGGGCTGCTTCCTGTGGCGGGGGACGGAGCAGGGAGTGCCTCCAAATGCTGACACTGCAGATTTTGCTTAGTTTATCAAGAAGAACAGAGACTCAAATGCATCTTGGGGTGAGCCCCGGAGATTTCTGACAGGATCCTGTGTCCACATTGGTCATGCCTCAGCTGTCTGCTCCATCACAGCTACAGGATGTGCTGGAGAATGATGGCTCTGGTGCTGCAGTGGTGGGTCATTCACAGAGAACTGGGTGTCCTGAGCAGGAAGGACCTTAGCCAGTGGCATTTAGACCCACACTGACCAATAGAAACCTCATGTCCCACAATTCAGGGAACATGTTTTTCCAATTTTTTTTAGTAGCCACATTATAAAAAGTAAACAAAAAAAGTCAAATTCATTCCTGTAATTATTTTATGTAACTCAATGTATTAAAAATACTGTCATTGTAACATGTAACATGTAATCAATACGAATATAACAATATATTAATATAAAAATACTCATGAGATATTTTATGCTCTTTTTTTTGTTTGCTTTTCATTTAAACGTTCAAAACACAGTGCATTTTATACTTACAGCACATCTCCTTTTGTACCAGCCATGTTCTACATTCTCTATGACCACATGTGGCTCTAGGGTAGACATGCAAACTGATACCAGTGGTTCTCGCCTTCGGGCAACCTCCTCACCCGCCAGAGGGCATTTGCCAACGTCTGCAGATATTTTTGTTGGTTATGGCTGGAGGGGCCACTATCGACATCTAGTGAGTAGAGACCAGAGATGCTAAACATCCTACAATGCACAGGACAGCCCCACAGCAAAGTTTTCTGTCCCAACACATCAACAGGGCCAAGATTGAGAAAACCTAGTCTAGATCATTCCCCTCTTCTCCCTTTTTGTCACAGAGGTAGAAATGAGGTCCTGAGAGCCAGATGATGACAGGACAGGTGCTGACACCCAGATCTCCTGAGTGTAGCCCTGGGGACTACATCACCCATGGCCTCCTTCAGGCATGTGACAGTAGCAGGTGTTCCAAACCTTTCTTCCAGCAAGCTCAGTAGAAGAATATAAGTGACAGCACACAAGCCACAGGCAAGACACCAAACCCTGGCACAAAAGTTTTCTTTGTGTTAAGTGGAAATTTAGGGAAAAATTCATACACTTGTCAGAACCTGAAGACTAGCCTGAGAGACAAAGGAGATGATGAGGCCTACAGCTGATGCTGCACCAGCTCTGAACGAGGCCTTCAAAGCACGAGGTGTCAGAGGGGAGCACCTCCCAATAAGATCAGGTTTTTCACTCAACTACGAGTGGACCAGGAACCGTTTTCTAAGTGTCCATTCAAGTGTGTACTCTTACCAATCAACAAAAGTACTTTCCAGTTACTAGAAGCCACAGCTAGAAGTACAATGACTGTGTTTCCTTCCCTTGGTTTCCTTAACACCCGTGGGGTCTTTCCAAAAACACCCTCACATTCTCCCAACCTCCCTGCAGGTATACAGATAGGGGCTCCTTGAAATGTTTGTAGAAGCTGGTAGGGTAAGGAGTGAGTGAGCGAATGAATGAACGAATTACATGGAGCAGCTTCAGAAGTAAACAAGCCTTTCTTTCTGTTTGTTTCAATGCTAGGTACCCTGTTCCTTTTACTGTTCTTCATGCCTGACCTTTGGCCTCCTTTGCTGCTGCTGCTGCTGCTGCTTCTCACCCTGTTTTCTGTGTCCAGCCACACTCTGCATTCCATGTTTGTTTGGGGCTGGCCTGCTCTCACCTTGGGAAATGACGCTCCCTGCATGCCTTACTCCCCAGCCATGGGCCTGGCCTTCGGGCCTCCCCCTAAAAAACCTTTTCCTGTGTCTCATGCATGTGGAGATACTCAGACCTCACTTCCTGTATCTGTGACCTCTGGGCCCTCCTTGGGCCTCATCCCCTATGAGCAGAAGGTGACCTTTCTGCGTGTTTCTGCCAACCAGGAGCCCTTCAGCCTGCATCGAGGCATACCCTATACCCATGTGCGTACTTGCCCATTGCCAAGCCACAGGCAGCCATCCAACTGAGTGAACTGTTCACTCAGTTCATGTTTTATTTCAAGACTCTTGCTTGTTTTTGCCATTATGCATTAATAGAGGATGAGGAAACAGAACTCAAGTTGGGAAGATAAGGGGGGAAAGAAGGGGAAAGGTCTAGATGAGGAACAAGTATAAATGACCCATGCACATGGACAACTGGGTGGGGATTGACTGTTGGAGTGGGGGTGGGTGGGGTGGAGGAGAGCAATGGGGGAAAATTGGGACAACTGTAATAGAACAACAATAAAAAAAAGAACCTTAAAATAATTTTAAAAAATTTAAAAGAAGAACTCAACTTGGCTTCAGACATTGTGTTGTTAGAACATACTAAAAACAGAATTGGAATCCAGTTTACAGCTGTTTAAAAAAGAGACTGGTGGAGAAGCTGTGTGTTCTCACACATGGTTCCTGCCCTGGTGCTGTCTGAACAGGGCTGACTGCTGGCCTGTTGGCCCCAAAGGTACACAGGTGCCAAGGGTCCGAGAGATACTTCAGAATTTCCAGCACTCTGACCCATGGGTGCATCCTGGCCTTTCTCTCTCCATGGTCTCAATTTTTCTCATGCCATTGGGAAGAGATTTAGAGGTCTCTGCCTCCACTGGGTGTGCTGGGTGTCGGGTCATTAGGCTCCAGGACAACTGTCCCAGCTCTGGGGTGTGGATAGTATAATGCTTTAAGCTGAGAACTCGAGGCTTGTCTTGTAGTAAAGGAAGAGCACATTACTTAGAGATGGATCAACCTACTTTCCGACTGCGAGCTGCAGGTATGTGGAGGAGGAAGAAACTTTCCTCAACTCTGTTAGGTTCTTCTGGCTGGTCTAATAATTAAATTGGCATGAGGCAGATTAATAAGAGAAAATAACCAAATTTAATTACATATGGATGGATGGGAACCCCACATACATGACAGTTTCTGGGACAGAAAGTTAAAATGAGGTACAAATGGCATTCTGAGCCAAGGATTAGGTAAAGCACCCTGGGGTTTCACAGGGGAGGAGGATAATTTTCAGGACGATAAGAACAGATGCTCAATAATTATAGGTTTGCCCTGACCTACAGAAAGGTCGTAAAATGTTATCTCTGGTGATAACTCATTATGGGCAGTACCCCAAATTTAAATTCTTTCAGGGAGAGGTAAAAGTTTCTTGTGAACCTGCAGGGTCTCAACTGCCTTCAGCTGAAAATAATTCACATGCCAAAGTGGCCCATCTTCAGAAGGCCAGTTCTGAACCCCTTCAGGGACAAATTCCTGGTCATACCAAGTGACTAGCTTCAAGGTCATGACTGCTGCACCAGCTCTTGGTCCTGTGCAGCTGCCCATGTGCCATGTAGTTGGCACATCTGCAGAGAGGAGACTGCTGTGTGCATGGATCAAGTCTGGATGAAGCCCTTTCTAGACACTGAGGACCGCTCTCCTCAGGAAACTAAAAGATGGCTTTTGAAAACTATTTCCCTTTCCTCTTTCTCATCTCCTCATTATTTTATTTACTTTAGAGAATATACACAACATCTTTCTTAAATGAGATGAAGTCCAGAATTCTAGGCATCTGTTTTAAGCACAGGGGATGTCTCCAGCTCACTCAGAAGGACTCTGTTCCATCTTGATGGTTTCCTAGCTCTCGTGAGCTGGAGAACAACCTTGTGTGTGGTGGGGCAGCTGCTCTTTTGCCCTCAGCATCTCTGGGGTAGCTGGGCTGGGGCAGGACATGGCAGACAGAGGACGGTTCCCTGCTGCTGTGCAGCTGCTGGTGAACCAGCTCCCCACACAGGCAGCTCCTACCACTGGCCCAGGCTGCATGTGTTATGCAACATGGCCTTGTGCTGCAGACAGATGCCAGGACCAGTGCAGCCCCAGGATGCAAACACTAATAAAATTATAGGAGAACATGTTTTCTCTGCTTTCAGGTCCTGGTTTCATGGTTAAATTTGCTGACCCAGCACAACATTTTAGCTGAATCTTAGTGGAAACATTTTTGGACAGGAACGAGTGTCATAGGTGTGTTCATAATACCAATTTCAGTGTCATTGACCCAGGTTCCCAATGGGACACAGTGCTTACTCTGGTGGGTGTGAAGTAGCTTTTACTTCTGTGAGTGGATGTGAGGAAGTTAATGTCAAAAGAATATCATAGTTCACTCTATCTGTTTCATCTGTTCATCTGCTGGCTTTATTTTTAGGAGCATAGTGTTTTGGTGGAGGGTAAGTTTCCAGGAGAATCATTTTCAGAGGGAGAATATGGGGACATTGGCATAAGGAAAACCTTATGCTGTCACTGCATTTATTTTCCTGTTTTTTTTTTTTTCTTTTGTGGTTTTAAAAGCTGGAAGTTCCAAAACCTTTAGGAGGACAGGCAGTTTGCTTTACTTTTATAGGAGTGGATATCAAAGCCATCGTTCTCTAGCTTGCCTGTATTGGAGAGCTATGAAGCCAAACAGATCCATACAAACTGTTCTGTGCTGTGTGATAACTCTGCCTGACACCGCAGCAGCCAGAGGTCCCCTTTGGAAGAGTGTTTGTTGAATCCTGGCACTTGCAGAGATTACTGCAAGTCATTACCGATCACTTCTGCACGCCTCACAGCATCTTCTGAAAAGAAAACACACTCAGACATGGTCTGGCCTTTCTCTCCTGTGTAGTTTCCAGGCCCTGCTTTGCTGTCCTTTTGCTTCCCCCTCGAGGTGAACAGAACAGCCTTGCTTTGGGCAGCAGCAGGAAGCCTTGTGTGGACACCTAATCACCAGAGTGTTCCTGCAGGAGGCGGCTGCTGCAGCACAACCAACCGGGCTGGAGTTTCCTCTCTGTCAGCCTACCCAGCTGCCCTCATCCCCCAGATCTTTCTCCTTGGCACTTATCTCATTTCCCAACAGATTTCCAAACACAGGACTAAATTCAGATCATCAAAGAGCTTTGCTTGGGGAAGGCACATTGTAATAAGGCTGCCCACCCCCACCCCAATCAGGAGCCTCACCCCATTGATCTCCCAGGGAGGCTGCCTTTTCTGCTCTGCCCGTACTTCACAGAGAATGCTTTTCCTTCCCCACTCCTGCCTCCCTGGTCTGAGATGCACTGGGAAAGCAAGCAGGCCTGTTTGCCTTCTTCTTTCAACATTCTGACATGTATCAGAAATCCAGAAGAGTTCACATAGTCACATAGTTCTTTCTGATTTGGACACGTGGGGAATGAGAGAATTAGTACTTCAGTGCCCCCAAGAGGTGATACAAATTGAAAACATAATTAGGTGACCAATTTATAAAACTTTCAGTGGGATCCAGGAATTCTATGCAAGCCTCTTCTATGTACGGAGGAGATGGAAGGATGAAGCAGATGGGGTCCTTGCATTCAAAGAACTGATGGTCCAGGAAGGAGATGAGATGTGTGCCCACATAGCTGGCAGGTGAGAGAACCCTGATGAGACAAGCCTCCCTGCTCCCCTGGGTTCCAGCCCTTTCTCAGCATGGGATAAACACAAAGGACCACAGACTAGTCTCCAGTGGTTTTGAGGAATAATGAGTAAGTTTACTACAAAATTCTTGAGGGGACTGTGAAGTGGTGAGAGATTGGGCATTACATGGTCTAGCACAATGAAGGCTCTAGAGAAAAGAATCCCCTTCCGCATGTGCCTGTCAGGCTGCCCAGTGCTGGCTGGAAGTCTCTCCCTTCTTAGAGGCAAGTCTCGTGCTGTTGGCCAGCTCACTCCTCCATCTCCTTCGCCAACCTCTCACCACATCTTCCCCACCCCTCAGTGCCATCGATGCTTTCTTCACTTCTCTGCCTGGCTCCCTTCAATGGGCTCTTTTCAGGAGCTCTGTTGGCCCCTCTCAGTTCTTCACAGGTTCTCTTCTACCACTTCCCCACCCCACCAGCCAATGGGGCTTTAGTGGGCAAAGCAGAAAAAGGGGCTGCCTTCTGGTACTGCTGAACTTTACCTGAGTCCTGTACTCAGAAGGTTAATCCCCCCAAATATTTGTGGTTTGCCTACCCCTCCCTATAAACATCTGGACAAAAACCACTGCTGAGACACTCAAATCATCAGATCTGGGGTGCCCTCCCTACTGCAATAGTCTGAACAAAACCAATGTCCTTACCTGTTTGTTTTTCTTGGACAGTTTGGTGCTGTGTTTGGATAAAACTGGCAGCATCTGGACCCCATCTTCCCCACCAGCTGCTGAGGCCTCTCCAACCTGTTTATCCCCTCCTTGGCTGGCATCCTGGGGATCCTGTGGGGAGTCCAGCCCTGGTCCTGTGCTCAGACATTTGTCCATGGTAGCATGGGAAGGATTTGATTTAGGTCCTGTTTGAATACTCTTTAGGTTTGGTTTTGTTGCTGGCTTCTGTTTGGTACTATGAGAAACTCTCAATTCACTTCTCAACTCTGTAGGGGAAGAGAATTTGCCACCCCAAAATGTGTCTCTTTGGAATAAGGATTATTTTAGGCTGATTATTTTAAAGAAACAACAAACACAGGAAAAGCTCTAAAATCTGAATTGAAGTCACTGTTTTGAAAGACACATTTACATTTAGAGGGAAGATCTTTTTTTGTAATGATGTCTCCCTATCGGTACCAGGAAAAGGAAGATGACCAACTCTCTAGAAACTTTTAAGGCAAGGACTTAAATCTATATAACAACCAGTAACCCTTTATTTACTGTGCTTTTCCTGATAACTTCCCATAACTGAGCCCCTACACCCACATTTTTTGTCTGTAGCTGAAGATGGTATTTAAGATGGTGGCTTCAGACAGCTCTGGGAGTTACTCAGTTTTCCTGGGTCCCTCCCATGTTTAAGAAGGCATGTATGCCATTGAACTGCCACTTGCTTTCCTCCTGCTAATCTGTCTTTTATTACAGGTGGTCTCGGTCAAAAACCTAAAAGGGTAGATGAAGAATAATTTTACCTTGCCCTCACCCCCCTTTGAAAATCCCTTCTGATTACACTAAGTCTTCAGTTAACATTCTTGATAGGTTTTTGGAAATAGACTTTATTTGAAACAATGTATAATATGTATAACAATAACAATTTTACCATAGGTTAATTATATCAATAAGAATTAAGTTTCTGTCACATATTCCTAGTCACAAAAAGTCACCAAACTTCTAGATAAAGATCCAGAACTGTTTTAATATTAAACATTGAAATAAATGTGAGCTATACATCCATTTAAGAAAGATGAATAAAAACGAGTAAAATAATTTTTTCCAAACAGCTTATTTCAGTTTAAGGTCTCAGGTGGCTGGAGCTGATTCTGGCAGCTCAGGGCACCAGGTAAACCACCCTCCAGACAAGATATCTTCCATCAGAGGGCCACTCACAGACACCTACACTCACTTAGACAGGGACATTGCAGACATACCAGTTCTCCTAACTTGCACTTCTCTGGAGTGTAGGAGGAAATCTGTGGAGAAAACCCATGCAGACATTCAGAGAACACGCACACTCCACACAGACAGTGGCCCCAGCTGGGAAGCATCCCCCGCACCCAACATCAACATTATAACAAAATGATGTGAATGAAAGGACCTGCTGTATATATTTCTCCACTATGGAGACAATTCAGTTCATGATCTCAATAACTGGCTTTACTGAGGACAGTTTAGAACTGTAGTGGCCTCTTTCAGGCTCCTAGACTTTCTCTACCCTGCAGCTGAGAAGGTGCTTTTCTCTACCAAACACTTTTACATCTCAGGGCTTTAAGATCTGTCTTCATCTCTGGTCAGCTTATTTTGCTTACTACAAGGAGGCTAGAAAACTAGACACTGTTTCTAGTCTACTGCCCAATCCCTTAACACCGTCTCTCTCCCCACCAGCTCTCTGCTTCTGTTCCTCCTTCACCTTCATCAAAACTTGACCACCCTTTCCTCACTCAGAGTCCTCCAGGTGTCCCACTCTGGTGCTTCTCTCACCCTGTCTTGCTCCTTAATCTGTAGTTTCCTTTTCTTTCTTCAGCCTCTACTTTTCCACCTTATCCTCCCGCCCCCTTATTGAACTCCCCTGCTTGTCAGCTCTGCATCTGTATTACTGGCATTTCCAACCTGTGATGGGAAGCTAATGACCTGAGCACCCACCTGAACAAGCACCCACCTGAACAAGCACTCACTCAGATTTGCATGTTCTTGTTAAGGGCTTTCTGGACAATAAGAATAGGAAAGAGTTTAAAATTAATTCAAACTGGCCCTCAGGGTGTATTCTCCTGGGATCCCTGATTTATCTCAACATATGCAAATGCTAGAGCCCTAAGTATACCAGTTTTTAGTATGAAAAAGCCAAATGAGCCACTTTTCATAAGGACCTTCAAAAAACCCCAGAACATCCTGAAGGCTTATAGGCTGAAACCACTGGGGAGAGACTTAGAATATATGCCCACTGTCTCTCCTCAAAAACAGATTGGTTAAAGACACAAGATGACCCCATCTGTAGCTATAGACACAGACTAGAAAATGTTGGGATGTTAGGAGGTACTACCTTAGGTCTTGCTCTTGATGAATGAACCAGTTTATCTTTGTTACTAATTTTGTAAGTGGCTTATTCCCAGAAATTAGAGATATCATCTAACGCCACAATATGAATGGAAGAATGTCCCTCTCTCTGAAGATGTAGCTCAACACCATGAAGACTCCATTGCAAAAAAGGTCAAATCAACAGTGAAAATGGAAGGCTTTAAAATTTAACTGATTAGAAGAAAGCAAGCCAGGGCAATCTGTCAAACTCCCCACAGATAAAGACACTTGCAGATATCGTCAATAAAAGGATATTGGACTTTGAGTTGCCTGGCATTAAAATGCAGAAGGGAACAAGAGTCCAAAAATCCACCTCTCTGATGATTTTCACTAAAGGCCTCCACCCCCTCCCCTGTGTCCATACTAACTTTCCAGAGGAGATAATCACTTCCACGAATGGGCACTCCCATTCCTTTCCTAGTGGACCCAGGGCAACATACTCCTCCTCCAATTCCTCTTATTTCCCACCACCCTCCCTTGTACTCAAGCTGTATCTCTCGAGGGACTTGATAATCATTCATGTGACTACCTTTGTCTGAACTTTTTTTGTGCTTCACTAGGATCCCTCACTACTCAGCATTGCTTTCTGCTTAGCTCCACTACCCAGTCAGTCTTCTAGAAAGAGGGTTGCTTTCTACCTGAGAACTCTGTTTCCCTAGGGGCCACATCTTGGAGATCTTTAGCTCCCCGCCTCACACCTTTGCTCTTTCATTGGCCATCAGATTTTTCTTGCTGCTGTCAAAACCCATGAACTTCCTTTAAACCCCCAATACAACCCTGGTTGGTGTGACTCAGTGGATTGAGTACCAGCCTGCGAACAAAAGGGTCACCTGTTCAATTCCCAGTCAGGGCACGTGTCTGGGTTGCAGGCCAGGTCCCCAGTTGGGGGTGTGCAAGAGGCAACCACACAATGATGTTTCCCTCCTTTTCTTTCTCCCTCCCTTGTCCTCTCTACAAATAAGTAAATAAAATATGTTTAAAAATTAAACAAACCCTCAAGTACAAACAGAGTACTTGACTGCCTTTGAGCTGTTTACTGCACTGACACAGACCACATCTGGAAGGCTGACCATCTCAAAGTAGAAATAGAACCTTCTGTGCACTCCCAATACTCCCACAATATCCTCCAAAGCAAGAATCCTCTAAAGTCTTCAACCTATAATTCAAGGCCTCCTTGACAAGGGAGTCTTAGTCCCACATCTAGTTCCCGTAATACTCTCATCCTCCCTGAAAAGAAGCCAAATGTGATACCAGCTAGTCCAAGATTTGAGGGCAAAATCAAAACAATATTCAATCCTTAGTTTTCCTTTAGTTCTGAAAAACTCCAAGACCATTCAGGCCTCTATCTGCCCAATAGCACTTGCTTCATAGTCATAGACTTATCTTCTGCTTCTTCCAGAATATTTATCAACCTTGACTCATGATATCCTTTTACCTTTACATGAAAATTCAGTAATACATGTAGACCATCATGTCTCAGGGGTTTACGGAGGACCCACCTTATTTTTCTAGCACCCTGAATATGGGCCTGAGAGATTTAACCCTCCCCAACAACTCTGTTCTTATCCACTATGTAGATGACATTTTTCTCTGCTTACCCTATTTTGACAGGCTACTACCCATTATTTACCCCAAGCTCTAGTCCACAGGGACATAAGGTCTCTAAAGACAGAATGCAATAATTCAGTCCTCAAGTGCATTACTTAGGGCATGATATCTCCTCTGAGGGGAAGACCTTATTCTCTAAATGAATTAACACTGTCATCATTTCCTTCTCCCTGAGCCCAAAAGGTGACTCTGAGAGCTTCTAGAATTAGTTGGCTATTATAGGAACTGGACCTTTAACTTTTCCACTGTAGTCTCCCTTATATGCCATTGCTGAGAACACTGTCTCCAAACCCCTCCACTGGAACTCTCCTTTCATATCCATATCTTAAAGCTGTACATCCTATCCTACCTTTAAACCCCCTGTTTTGGACTCATTACCTTTCCCCCATTTTATAAACAAAAAGGAAGGACATACTTTGGGGGTTCTCACCAAAAAATATAAGGAAAGTCAAAGTCCTATTGGGTATGTTAGCCTCACTTTAGACCCAGTGGTTCAGGCATTCCCCCTCACCACCCCCAAATTAGTCCAGACCACTGCTGATTTAGTTGTGAGTCATCAGTTCAACTTCTATGTAACCATGACAGTTCAGACCCTAGTACTCACTGAGAACATTCAACACTTGTTGCGACACCAAGTTGAGATGCCTTCATACCTGTATCCCAATCACAGTCTCTAATGCTTCTTCACCCTAACCTCAATGATACTCCCCTCCAAGACCCCCATGCTACCTTATTTGTAGAGGGTTTTATTTCAGGCATACAAACGGGAAATTTTAACTATCGCAGATTTTCAACAATCTCTTGAGTGCAAATTCACACTTGGGGTTAATTTCACTCAAGTAGCTAAACTTGTGGCTCTTACCTGAGCTTTCAAAATAGCACAAAATAAGAAAGATGACTTAACACAGATAGCCAATATATTTTCAGAGTTGTACATGATTTTACTATGCTATAGAAACAAAGAAGTTTCAGAACAGCTGCAGGGATACCATCAGAAATTTAACCAATTTGTTAGCCTATGAGTGGCTTTAACCAAAGAATGAAGTATTGTCAAAATTATAGCTCACAATAATAGCCAGACCTTCAAATTTATGGCAACTCCTTGTCTGACAAATATGATATCTCTCCCTTGAACTCCTAAGAAAACTCTTTCTTGATCACCTGCATAGTTCCCATTGCTCAACCTCCTTTACAGACAGAAATTTTACTTACAAAACTTAGAGCACATCAACTTTAGCCTGAGTCTGATCAAATGAATTGAAAATAAGCTAAATATTTTATTCACCAAGATCAGCTTTGGAGACACCCAGATATCACTTGATCTATCCTTGGTTCCTTACCTGAAATTTAGTCACAGCCTCCACAGGATCACATGCCATGGCAAAGGACGTTTTAAAGGACTCTTCCATAGTGGTGGGGATGCTTCGTCCCTCCTATTGAGCAGGTAATCTCAGCTTGCCCCATGTGTCAGAAACACAATCCTTGTGAAAATATAAAGTTGTGACAAGTATGATGGCCAATTCCCTCTCTTCTTGTCCCCACTGGCCAATGGATTTTCCCCAAGTCCCAAAGTCTCATCAGCATGAATATGTTCTAACCTTAGTCTGTGTGTGTTTCAAGAGGGTTAGAAGGTTTTTTTCCTGCAGACTGCCAGGCTGTATGCTACCACTGTGGCTAGGTGGCTACTAGAAAGAGTGTTTGCCACTTGGGAAATTTTTTGTTCTTTTCTAATGACAGAGGAACTTACTTTACAGCTAAGGTTATTCAGGATATTTAGTGCATGCTTCCTTGCTCACAAAAATTGCATTGTCCTTATCCCTTCAGTCCTGTAGAATGAGCCAATGGTGCCCTTAAATTCAAATTTTTCAGGCTCACTGAAAAACTCATCATGCCTTTGTCCAAGTTTTGTCTCCAGTGCTGATGATTCTTCACTTCTACCCCTCTAGTAAACACTGACTATCCTCTTATGAAATAATTACTGGCAGGCACTTACCCTGGCTCCTCCTGGACCTTAGGAGACCCTAATCTAATACAATCTAATCTTCTTAAACACTGCGAGGGTCTTATTAAATACTCTCATACTTTTCACCAACAGGTCATATCTTCCTGTCTCCCAGACACCCCACTGCAGCCCTTACATGATCTTCATTTGGAAACTTAGTTTTTTTTTTAATTAAAAAATTAATTCCTTTTTGAGAGAGGGGAGGGAGGGAGAAAGAAGGAGAACAACATTGGCCGGTTGGTTGCCTTTCACATGCCCCCAACAGGGGCCTGGCCCACAGCCCAGGCATGTGCCCTGACTAGGAATAGAACCACCAACATTTCATTTTGCAAGTCAATGCTTAATCCACAAAGCCACACTAGCAAGGGCAGAAACTTATTTTTTTCTGAAAAGAAAGCTCTGAAGACCAATTCTAACCCAAAAGGAAGGAGCCTTACCTGTCCTCTGAGCTGTCATATTGCTGCAAAATTACAAGGACTACAACCTTAGGTTCATATTTCCGTATTAAAAAATTACAAGCTTTACTTTGAATGTAAATTCACTCAAGGGGAAGACTTTAAATGGAAGATCTCTGAGAGCCTCCATTTAATCAGATGACCACACAAAGTAGACTGCTTTCTCAAGACTCAGAGAATAAGCAAATGGTGTCCAAGTGTTGGACATTCATCCTCTGGAGATTGTAAATGCTACTATGCAGCCATTGACTTGACAAATGATTCGCCCATGTATCATGATCCAGCAGCTCTGAGAACAACTGTGCATTCACCTGAATTTGCACAGAGGCCAAATCTGAGTGGACAACTTTATACATGGCAATCAAATCTGAACTAACAATTGGTGCAGATCTGGACACCCCCTCATTGCTTCATTTCTAGACCTGGCTGTTTGAGTACAGCCTTTTGTTTGTGTTGAACAAGGGGAGGGACTGGCAATGTTAACTTTCCCTGAGTCCTGTGCTTCTAGAAATCAGTAAAGGCAAATTGCTGTAGCCTTTTGTTCTCCAAAATCTCCTACTCTTTCATGTTCTGGGAAGCATTTTATTGCAATGAACAGCCCTTCCCAATGACTTAGGTAAAACCCACTGTCCATTTGTTCTTGTGACCCATTAAACTCACAAATGACCCTCTTGTTTACCTGTGACAAGGCCATACATGAATCCTCTACATTCCCATTCTTTGTTTCTTAGATGATTAGCTAAAATATTTGTCCCTTAAAACTAGCTAGACAAAGAGATAGACATTTTTGTTCATCTGATTGACTGACACCCCTGATTTCAAAAACATTATTACTATAAAATCACCTATCTCTGATTTGTCTAGAGAAAACCACTGCTGAGACACTCATGTCTTCAGATCTGGGATGCTCTCCCTCTTGCAATAGTCTGAAAAAAATCAATGCCCTTACCTGTTTGTTTTTCATTTTTTTCATATTAGAAATGACTGTTTATTGAGCACTTACTATGGGTCAGGCACTGTTCTAAGGACTTCATATTTATTATCTCATTTAATCTTCACAACAACCCTATGAGGTAGGTATTATGTTCACCTTCACTCTTCAGAAGAGCAACATGAAGTTCAAAACATGCTTTGTGTCCAAGGAGAGAAAATGGCAGATTGGGGATTCAAGTGCAGCATTCTTTCTCTATAGTCTGAACTATGGCTATGAATTCTCATACATTAAACATTAATATATTTGTTTTTGCCATATCAATAATAGAGATTGGAAGAGCCTGAGGGGCCAGGAATTAAGAGATTAAGAAACGTTTATGAGAGAGTGGCACTAGAGGGGCATACTGAAGGCTGGAAAAGCCTTTGCTAACTAGAGATGGGGAAGAGACTTTGCAAGCCAAGAACAGGCTCCCTGTCTAGCAGACAATTAGAATTGGGATCTGGACTCAGGAGAGCTTTGGGGACCAAGATTCAGGTATATTAGAAATCATCTGCATGGAAATGATGATGGACATAACCATGGGCTGATGATTTGGCTAGAAAAGGCAAAAAACACTGCCTACTTTTTCAAGAAGTGAGGGAATGGAGAAAAATAGGAAAATAATTGAGGGGTCAGCAGAGTCATGCAAGTGCCTAAAAATTAAATGTAATGGTGACATCCCTAATGCATAGAAATATATATTGAGCTTTTCTATTTTGCAGGCACCGTGCTATACACAACCTTATCTGATCCTTCCCTAGACTCTGTGGCATGTGTATGATAACCATCTCCATGTTAGATGAGAAAATTCAAGCTCAGAAAGGTTACCAGGAACTTTCAGGACACAGAGCAACTGGAACTCTGATCCATACACTGTGGATGGAAACACACAGTAGTCCCTCCTTATTCAAGGTTTTGCTTCCTGTGGTTTCAGTTATCTGTGGTCAACTGTAGTCCAAAAATACTAAATGGAAAATTTTGAAAATAAAAAATTCATTTGTTTTAAATTGCATGGTGTTCAGACTAGGGTGTTGAAATCTTGCACTGTTCTGCTCCATCCTGCTGGACACCTGAATCATCCCTTTGTCCAGTGACTCCACACTGTATATACTGCCTGCCTATTGGTCACTTAGTAACCTTCTGATTATTTGATTGGTTATCAGAAAGAGAGAGACAGAGAGAGAAAGAGACAGAGAGAAACAGAGAGAGTCCATATTCACATAACTTTTATTACACTGTATTGTTATAATTGTTCTATTTCAGTATTAGTTATTGTTGCTAATCTCTTACTGTGCCTAATGTATAAATTCAACTTTATCATAGGTATGTATATTTAGGAAAAAAACATAGTAGATATAGGGTGTGGCACTATCCATGGTTTTGGGCACCCACTGGGGGTCTTGAAACATATCCTCTGTGGATGAGGGGAGAGTACTACAAATTGGTACAACCACCATTCAAAACGGTTTGGCATTTAAATTTTTTTCTTTTATTGATTCTAGAGAGAGGGAAAGAGTAGGAAGAAAGAGAAAGAGAGAATCTTTGGTGTGAGTTAGAAACATCAGTCAGTTGGCTCTTGCACGTGCTCTGACCAGGGACTGCACCCGAAACCTAGGCATGTGCCCTGACAAGGAATCAACCCCAAGGTCTTTTGGTTTGCAGAATGATGCCCAGCCAATGGAGCCACACCAGCTAGAGCTGGTTTGGCATTTTAAAAATAAAGTTAAACATACACTTATTACAATACCTACCATTTGTTTTCTGAGGAATTCATTCTTTCCAAGAGAAATGAAAAAAAAAGTCCACACAGGGACTTGACCACTGATGCTCATAACACTATTATTCATAGCAGCTGCAAGCTGGAGTCAATCCAATTGTCTATCAATGGGTGAATGGATGGGTTTTCCCATACTATGAGTCACTATTTCACAATAAAAAGAAGCAAAACTACTGAGCCATGCAACTACTGTAGATGAATTGCAAAGATATCATATTGAGAAAAAGATGCCAAATACACAATGGGTACATACTACAAGATTTTGTTTATATCATACTCTTGAAAAAATGAACCTAACCTATAGTGACAGAAAGCACAACAGTGGGCTGGGATTGAGCAGGGACAAGATTGGCTGGTAAGGGGACTTACAGGAATATATCTGAGCTGATTTAAACATTCTACACCTTGATTGTGATTGGTAGTTATATAGATATATATTTTCAAATAGAGGCATTTTGTTGTATGTCAATTATATCTCAATAAAACTGATATAAATTCAAAAGCAGAAAAAAGAATGGCATGTGAATACTTTAAAAATGGGTCATAGAAAAAAAGCCTAGAATTACATTAAAAACAATAAAATCTTAATTACCTCCCCATCTATGTAAATGCATGAAAAAGGATCCAGGAAAATCCAGCAAAATTTCAACAAAGTGATTCCAAGGGAAAAGGAATGAGATGGAAGGAGACCTTTCCACTTATGACAAGCATATTTTCACTCTGTATTGTTAGGTTTTTATAATTAGTATGTATGTGTTGTTTGCCTACTGGCTTTTTGAAGAGGATGAAAACAGAACACACATGTACACACACACAAAGGCATTTGTTCCAAACAAAGCTGAGCCCCGTTCTTACTCCAGAGCGGAGAGCTAAGAGCCTGTAGGTGTGGGTTCTCTGCTGGGAAGGAGGACCGCAGTTGTCTTCCTACCAACTCCAGGCACAGGACACCAGGCTGCAGGGACAGGGATGGTGCAGAGGCCACCTTTCCTACTCTTCTGGGTTCTGGTCATGGTGGTACCTAGGTCATGTGCTAGCATAAGTTAGTGTGAGGGAATGCCTCAGACTCTCTTATTTTCCTATAGTATTTGGGTACAAAGCCAAAATAATGTAAACAATGTTTTTTGACCAGTGTTTTCTAGTGACAATTTAACAATCTAGTTTCCTGTACATCAGCGGTTCTTCACTGGGGGCAATTTTGGGAACATCTGGCAAATGCTTTTAGTTGTCACAGCATGAGGGGTGTGGGTGATAGGCAGAGACCAGGGATGCTGCTAAATAAATATCCTACAAGACACAGGACAGCCCCACAAGGAAGGATTATACTGCCGAAAGTGTCAGCAGTGCAAGGTTGAGAAACCCTGGTACAGACAACACTGCTTCTACAACAATCTCTAATCTTACTAAAGAAATAAAAAGAAATAATCCAGTTTGCTTTAGTGGTGGAGGTAGATTCTTAGAGTAGTGCTTTGTCTTTAAATTTTAGGACCTGTAGTGTGGAAATAGAAACAGAAGTTGTCTTCCTATCTTGTTTCTGGACAAAAGTTGGTCTTGGGCAAATATGCATGAAGGGTGATGCTGGGGTGTTAGGGATTGTGTTGGAGGAGATTGCTGAGGGCACAGGGCCCTGGGACACAGGTGTTAGGTCCCTACCCCCACTTGCTGGGTGCCTTTGGGAGTGACGCTCTCTGGGGAGGGCGACATAAGCATCTTCAGCCCTCCTCTACCTATAACACTTTCTATTTTCTAACAAGTCCATGCACAGGTCAGTTAGGAGAGTTGCTAAAGCACCGGAAAAGATAATGGAATAAGGAAGAAGGAACCATTACAGTTCTGCCTTTCCAGCATGTGCTCCCTGCGTGATCAGCTTCCTCCCTTTGCTTAGAAAGGAGGAGGTTAGAAAGGAGGAGGTTGACAGGGGTGGGGACTGGTCCTGTGAGAATGGGAAGGCAGAGGAAAGTCTTTCACAGTGAGGTCCAGGGGCACCAGTGGCTTGAGAGTATTCCCAAGAAAGAAACAGTGACTGGCCTCTAACATTTCGATGTCACTCTTTGAAAAGATCTATACCTTTTTCTGGGATGAATTATAGCTCACTTAGCATATTTCTTATTAGTGTAACTACAGAAGCTTAATTTTTTCCAATTTTCATAAAAATGTTGTTTTTGTTTTGTTTTCAGGAACAAGTAAGAATGGGTGATTTTTTATTTTAATTAATTTATTTTTATTGAATTTATTGGGGGTTACATTGGGTAGTAAAATAAGACATGTTTCAAGTGTACAATTCTACAATGCATCATCTGCATGTTGCACCCACCATCCGAAGTCTAGTCTCCTTCCATCATCATTTATCCCTGTTTACCGTCTTCTACCTGTCTCCACCCCACCTCTAGTAATCACCATACTATTGTCTGTGTCCAGTGTAAGAAATTTAAATACTAAAAAAGGGATATATAGTTAAAGATAAATCTTCTTCCCAGCTCTGAGGCAGATAATCCTTTTTTTTCTCCCAAAAAATGTCTTGGAGGCCCTGACAAAGTTGGAGAGTTGTTACTTTAGGGTAGAGACCACCAAACCAAGGAGACTTATTTCTTATGATAGCTTAGGAAAGGAGCAGAGGGGCACCAGCCAGAGGCCAGGTGGGAGAGTTTCCAGGAAGATGACATCATGTCCTGGACAGACATTCACAGGACAATAAAATGTTGCACACAACTTAGGTGGTTGCCTGCTGTTTTGTTGATAAAAGAGGTGAACAAAATCAAGGGATAGAAACAAAGCAAGAAACTGAGGCTTTTGTATTCACAGACTGGAGTTGTACTGGGTTTTCTTCTGGAATAGTCCATTCGGGTGTGTTAGCCAACCACTCCAGTCTTCCCTTGTGTGTCATCGGTTTCAGAGTAAGTGGTTGACCACTGCAGGGAAGTACACAAGTTAGAAGAATAGGATAGCATTCATTGGTCTTTTGTGTTTTCTTAGAACTCTTGTTTTCTGTTTGTGTTCAAAGCAAGTTCTAGTTTGGACAGAAAGTGTAGCTTCTAGGGGTTGTGGTTTCCCCTACATACTCAGAACAGGCTTATCATGCTTACCTTGTACCAGCACTGAGTCTTGCTGGACTCCCACTGACCATGGGTCCACTGGGGTTCCATTCTTATGGGACATCATGAACACTACATATGAATGGGGCAGCAGGGAAGAGTGGACACACATATTGTATACGTATATCTTCTCTGCTCATGCACTATAGAACTTCACTCACAAAATACAAGTTCAAAGGTAAGATTATTAAGAATGTCAAGATGGTGATAGTAAAGCTTTAAACCAAGTGTGGGGCCCCTCTGAGCCCAGGGCTGTGTGAAACTGCACAGACTGATGGCCTGTGAAGCAAGCCCTGCAGATGTGGATGTGAAACCAGGACTACTGAGGGAAACCAGGGTAGGTTTTGAAATGGTGAATGAGTTATCGGAGGCCAACACCAATGCCTGGAAGATGGTAGAGCCAAAAGCTGGAAGGGTCTTAGTTCGCGACGATGTTGCTGAATCATGGTTTTAATCCCTTGAAATTTGCTGGACTTCTTGTTACCTAAGATAAAAATGTCCTTGCTTTTTTTAAAAAAATAATTTCTTTTACTTCTAAATTTCAGTTGACAAAACGTCCTTGCTTAAAGCTGGTTTGAGCTGAGTGTTCTGTTACTTGCTGTTGAAAGCGTTCTGATGTATACTGAAGAACATTCTGTCCATAATAAGTGATTGCAATACTGCCTTACCTGCCTTTTTCTTACTTGGCTGCATGTCTTGTTCCATGCTGTTGACAAAGGTGGTTACATAAAACTAGGGGCCACCTACTTAGTCCTGATAAGATTTTGAAACTCAAAAGCTAAAGAACACTAAAGGGACCAAGCTAGCAATTAGGCCCCGTAATCCAATTGCAGATGGAATGTCGTTCCAAACAATTATCTAGTTTACACATTTGCCCTCCTTAAAGAACTGTATTTACATCTACCGCCCTCTTTGGGTAGATGATTACCTTGTAAAAATCACCTGTGACCTGAAGCGATGAGAGCCCAGTCATACCCAGGGTTAAGTTAACCACAGAGTCTCACCGTCTCTCTGTGTGAGTCCTCATGCTTTCAACTTCAGCATCATTCAGTTTAAGAGGTGAACAAAATAATATTGAAAAGTATATAGTCAATCTGAGACTCAGAATGTGATCTTAGAAAACATTAGCTAAGCCAATAGAGCTATAGCAAATTCTTGAAGATAATTAGACAATTCTACCAGCCTTCAAATGCTTATTCATCTTTCCTGGACTTGGTAGGCACCCACATATACCAAGATTGCTTTAATCATAGTACAAAGACCCCTGGGAGATGTTGTACAGACTGATCTTACAGACTCAAAGCCATCACCTCTTCCTAACATGCAGACTCCAAGCTCTGCCAATGGCCTAAGATGTGTCACAGTGGAAAATATTTAGAGATAATGAACATAAGTAGTTGGAAAATGCTAATAAAGTCATGTGCCATATAATGATATTTTAATCAAGGATGGACCACATATACAACAGTGCTCCCACAAGATCACAAGGGTGCTGGAAAATTTCTATCACTTAGTGACATTTTAGCCATTGTAACATTGTAGTGCAACACATTACTCATGTGTTTGTGGTAGCATTGGTCTAAGCAAACCTACTGTGCTGCCAGTCATATAAAAGTATAGCACATATAATTATGTACAGTACATACTTACTAATGATAATGAACAACTATGTCACTTGTATATATGAATTATATTATACTTTTCTCATTATTTTAGAGTGTACTCTTTCTACTTATTAAAAAAGTTTGCTGTAGAACAGTATGCTGTGTTACAATGGCAGCATCCTCATACATCTTATGTTTACTGGGTCTCTTATGCTTGGTTTAATCTTATGTTATTTTGGTCATCCTGGCCACTAAGAACACAAAACATGCTGCTAATGTTGCCAGAAGAGGCCACATTGATTGATGGACCTGTAAACAAAATTGAAAATGATTAAAGAATACAAAGGTGGAAAATCAGTGATGGTTACTGCTTGCCAGTCAGGCATGTCCCATTCCACCATAGCTATGATCTTGAAAAACAAAAATGAAGTGACAAAATCTATTCAAGGATCTGCATCCTGGAAGTTAATGGGTCTAACAAAAATTCAACATGGGTCTCAGACATGGAGGAACATCTAATGACCTAAATTGAAGGCCAAACACAGAAGCATATCCTCCTCAGCATCATGATGATTATGGCCAAAGCAAAAAGTTTGTTTGCAAAAAGTTTGTTTTGTGAGTGTAGTTGGACCCAATGTGGAATTCACTGCTAGCTCAGGGTGGTTTAATCATTATTCATTACATATTGTGAAAGTAAGTGGTGAATCTTCGAGTGCTGCTGTGAAGGCAGCTGGAGAATTTTTGGAAACTCTAGACAAGCTAATTGTGGAAGAAAATTATGTGACAGAGCAAATATTCAATATGCATGAAACCTCCCTATTCTGGAATCAGATGTCTGAAGGACTTTCATCCACAAGGGAGCCAAGGCAATGCCAGTTTTCAAGGCTTTTAAGGATAACAGTCTTGCTTGGGGGCAATGTTGCAGGTGACACATTGAAACCCTCTGTGATCCGGCACGGGGAGAACCTCAAGGCCTTCAAGCACATCAGTAAGCACACACTGCCAGTGTCCTACAGGAGCAGTGAGAAGTCATGGATGACCATCCTCCTCTTCTGAGATGCCTTTCTGAATTGCTATGCCAGAGAATGGAGTTCTGTTTATATAATAACATACCTTCCAAGATTTTGCTTATTGTTCATAATGCTGCCAGATGTCCTCCTTCTATTGGTGACTTTTTAAATTTAATCTATTTTTTGGTATTTTTTCCATTACTATTAGTCCCCATATACTCCCTTTCCCCCAGCAATCACCACATTGTTGTCCATGTCTATGAGTCCTTTCTCCTTTTTGCTCAATCCCTCTAGCCCCTAAACTCCCCCTGGTGATCTTTATCCTAATATAAAGTGGATAAAGGATCACTTTTATGGTCCAAGGGATCAAGGAGTTATAGCAGCTTTTGAGACCCATTTCTTCAGAAGACCTTGGCCCAGGCTATTGCTGCAACTAAAGAAGACATTGGTACAATTCTTGAAGGATTATAGTGTCTACAGCTGCATCTAGAACCTTGCTTGGGCTTGGGGTAACGTCACTGAGGAGTGACACTCAAGTTAGTCCATGACTTCAAAAGATTTGCAAAAGGTGAAGATGTCGCAAAAACAAACAAAGCTGTTGTTGAGATGTCAAACAGCTCTAACCTGGCTGTAGATGAGGATGACATTGAGTAGCTCCTAGAGGTGTTTCCTGAGGAGCTGATGAATGAGGAGTTGTTGGAACTGGAACAGGAACGCACAGCTGAAGAAGAGGCAAGAGAAAAGGAAACTGCAGGAGAAGAAAAAGAAGAACTTCTAAGAAAATCCCCAGTGAAGGGTTTAGCAGAACCTTTTACAGACTTCAGAAAACCCTTTATGGATCCAACACCAAAAGGTTTTTATTCATAGAAATGTCCATGGTGCATTATTTTCTTGCAAGCCATCTATGATGACAAGAAGAGGCAAACCAAGTAAATAACCATGGATATACTTCTAAAAAGAGTGATACTTCTCTAGGAAGAGCCTCAGACAGGTCCTTGAAGAGGTTTTCCAGAAGAAGGTGTTGTCTTCACAGGAGGTGACAGCTCCATGTGTGTTACTGTCCCAGATGACCTTCCAGTGGGACAAGACATGGAGGTAGAAGACGGGGATAGTTCTGATCCTGACCCTGTGTGGGGCTAGGCTAGTGTATGTGTTCGTGTCTTAGTTTTTAACAAAAAAAGGTTAAAAAGAGAAAAAAAAGTTAAAAATAGAAAACAGCCAGTATTCTAAAAAATATTTCTGCACAGCTGTACAATGTGTTTGTTTCAAACAAAGTATTAATACAAAAGATTCATTCAATTTATTACTGAAGAAAGAGAAATATTTTTTATAAATTTAGTGTAACCTAAGTGTACACTAAAAGTCCACAGTAGTGTCCAGTAAGGTCCCAGGCCCTCACATTCACTCACCACTCCCTCACTGACTCACCCAGAGTAACCTCCAGTCCTGCGAGCTCCATTCATGGTAAGTGCCCTATATAGGTGTTTCATCTTTTATCTTTTATACCATATTTATATTGTACCTTTTCTATGTTTAGATATATTTAGACACACAAATAATTACCATGGTGTTACAACTGCTTGCAGTATTCAGTACAGTACCGTGCTGGACAGGCTTATAGCCTAGGAGCAATGGGCTATCCATGTAGCGGTGTGTAGTAGGCTGTACCATCTAGGTCTGTGTAAGTGCCCTCTATGATCGCACAACAATGAAATCACCTAATGACACATTTCTCAGAATGTACCCCTCACTAAGTGATGCATAACTGTAGTGAAAGTTGGGCATCTTTGTTATCAACATTCTTAAGTGCTTGCAATTCTTAGCATCAAAGATGTTTATGGCTGGAAAAGTCCCATAGAGGTTACCTGGTCTAGCCCTGGCACAGAGGTGACTGAGACACAGGTGTGACTTGCTCAAGGTCAGCAGTTAATGTGGACCTGGGATTAGGTGTTTTGATTTCCTGCCAAATACTCTTTCCTCCCATCTCACCGCTCCCTTATGGCTCACGCTAATTTATTGCAGGTCCTATTTCTTCTGTTTCCTCTCATTGGTCTATATTCACATGATACTCTCTTCAGGATAAGATTACACTTTTTTTCCATATTACTTCCCCATCCTCTCCCCTCTTACCCAATGCTGTAGAGTTGCCACCTCTGAGTCTCCAGCTGAAACCAGTTCAAAGGAACTTCCTGCGAAGTGACTTCTATCCAGGCTGCAGGTCCCAGGAGATGGGCATGAAGCAGAGTCTCAGTTGTCTTTTTTCTCAGATGTGTTACACATCAGCCTTGATTTTGTCAGGCTCCAACATGTGCCCAAGTTACTCTGTAAATGCCCAATCACAAAGTGTCAGATTTAGAGATTTAGAATGTAGTCTAGTGGTTCTCTAACTGTGCTCCAAGCAACCTTAGCTGTTCCTCAGAGGGAGCCTTCCATTCAACCTCTAAAAGCAGGTGGGCTGGGGAGCTGAGCAGACCCAGATGCAGGCCTTCATTCTCTCCCCTGAGTTATTTTACTCAATTGGGGGTTCAGTGTAAGATATCTTGTGAAGAAAGAGTTTTGATGCTATAAAATGTTACAACTATGGATCTGGTCCAGCTCTCTCATTTTTAAAAAGGAGAAAATAGAGGTGCAGAAAGAGGGAAGAAGGAACCGTAATCGGTCTGTGCAAAGCTGCCCAATCAATTAGTGACAGAGCAGGGCTGGAACCTGGTCAGCAGACTCTCCCCCAGTATCTTGCAGAGGATACCAGGACCCTCCGAGAAGCTGTATTTTTGGCTTGATTGGGAGGTTGAACTATGGTAGTGAGCTCTTTAGTGGCTGCTCATCAGGAAAAGGAGAGGGACCAAAATCAATACTGACTGAGTGACTACTCTGTAACAGACACTGAAAATATACACACTCATCATTCAGTGCACATTTACTGAGCACCTCTTATATGCCAGCCACTCAGAACAGATACTGCCCTTGCCTGCTTTGCAACTTCTTTCATTTCAAACTCACACCAAAGCAGTAGGAAAAGCTGTAATGTGTTTCAAAGGTGAAGGCTCCAAGACCGTGAGTGACTTACAGGCTAGCACAGCTGGTAAGTGGCAGAACCACATCTGAACTGACATCTATTGAACTCCAAATCTGCTGTGCTGGGCCACGTCATGCCCTAATAAACTTGTGATGTTTTTAAAGGCTCAGGAAGTCAGCAGCTGTCAGTTGTCAGGGAGCCTTCCAAACACTGGAAACTCAGTCAAAGAAAAACCTTGAGTTTCTCATTATCTCTTTGGAAAGTGGTAAAACTCTTCGCCATGTCTTCACACTGTGGAATTCCTTCACAGTCTTGATGTATCTCTCTCATCAGGCTTCCGTGATTCACGCACATGCAGTCTCATCTCCTGCTTGCAGTGGAGAGCATTGCTCATCCAGCAGCTTGGTTTCAGGCGGGGTCTTGGAGCAGCTGTCCCTCAGGGATGTGGGCGAGGCCCAGCGCTGTGCCCATGAACATGAGCAATGGAAAGATAATAGTCATGTGCTGTGAAGGGAGAAAGTGTTTGCGTGCACTACGGGGCCAACTTTCAGTGGTGCAAGAAGTTTGCAACTGCCCTGGTCTTTCAAAAGACAGTGAGACTCAAGAGTGTCAGCAAATTCTGAAGATATTTCAGCCCTATCTGTTCAGCCATATTTAAGGCTTTTCCCTGCTAGACCTTGTCCAGCCTCTGGTCATCTAATATTCTTCACTGAGACCAGGAGTTATTTAGATAAAATTGGACTGATGTGGGTGCCAGGAGGGGAGTGGATGATGAAAAGAGAAGGGAAGGGAAGGGCAAGGTTTGTGTTGCCTCTCCTGGAAGATGTGATGGCTGCCATCCCTTTGAACATTGGCATTTTCAATCTTAGTACCTGGAATCTTTCTACCTTGCTCTCAGGGATATCGATATTGTTAAAGTTGGTGGTAGTGATGGTTTGATGGGGACGGGGCCACAGCCAGGTGGTCTGAAATACTAAGGCTTGTACTTGAGGCTTGCATTGCAAGCTACAGAGGTAAACATGTTGTCTCTCACCTTAAAAATTAAATGATACATCTTTATGAAAATATATTTAAATAATAAGCTGAAAAATTATTCCAAGTGAAGACAAAAAATATGAAGAAATTAAGATCACATATTTTGGCATCATTCTCATTTATTTTGAACTAACTAGTAACTTATGATCACATTCTCTCCCACTGGAAAGAAGTAATTTTCTAAATTACTTCTAAAAAATAAGGAAGCACCTTCTTCCCCTAAGCAGCTCAGCTCCCTTTTTAAAGCAACTTGTTAGTAAAGACATGCAACCTTCAACAAAGTCACCCTGAACGGTATATCACTGCCAAAAGTGAGACCTGGGAGTGGGATCAGTGGCCCTGGACAGCAGCAGGTGGTTGGACTGCTGTAGTTTGGCGAGCAGAAGTAACTGCTACTTGCCTGCCCCAGCCCTCCTAACGGGGGCAGAGGAACATATGTGAGCACACCCTTGCCTCTCACCCTACCCCAGGCCAGGCTCTGTAACTATGTGGGCACATACCTGGGGCAAGGGCTGGCTGGTCCTCCATTTGTGAGCATGAGTGGAGGAGTGGAGGGAATGAATGCACAATGAAAACAACATTCTATATTTTTGTGCTGCTTTCTTTACTGCATTTTCCCCTTGGAGGCTGCTGGGTCGAATCCTGACTAGGAAAAAGCATGTCATCCACTTCAAGAGACAGATGTTACTTGGTAGTGTTGGTATTCACTGCAAATTCTTTCCAGTACCCTCCTTGCTTGTAATTGCAATGAACGCAAGCATGCGCCAACATAAATCACCAGAGATGGCTGTGCATGCAGGCTACACATGGGCAGGCTTTCCTTTGTATGTTGTTAAAGAAAGTCCATCTCTCTTCTCTGTTGGTTCTTTGCCTCCTCTGCCATTGACTTCTTTATTTCCAAGAGAGCCAGTCCAGGTTCAGACACTCAAGAGCATTAGAAATGGGTAGGCGTGGAGTTCTTGGGACAACATTCCTCAAAACTCTCTTAAGAGTTTAGAGAGGTGGAACTGGTAGCAACTGGTAAAGATTTCAGTGTTTGGTACCCAGCCAGGGCCCTGTGCTCAGGGGACAGCCTTATTTAGTTCTATGGGATTTGGGTTAGAAGCTCCCAAGAAGCTGGTGCAGGGTGAGAAATGAACAATCACTGCCCAGTCACAGACACAGCTAAATAGAGAGCTCTCAAAGTCTCAGCAGACAGTGGAGAGTCCAAGGAAACAGCCTCAGAAAAGAGAACATTTTCTTCCCCAATTGCTCGGCATCTGCCTGGATGGCGGCCAGATCCTGGGAACAGCACAGTGCTGGTATGCTTTGGGTGAGGCTTGCAGCCATAGCAACAGGATGGGAGTGACTTGTCCCTGAGGATGAGAACAGTGGATAAGATACAGATTAGGCAGGAGAGGCGGGGGAGGAGAGGTAAAACTTGGACCTGACTAAAGAACGGAGCCATCTTACTGTCATGGATAAAGCCCATGGACAGAGGAGCTCTTAAGCTCCATCTCAGACTCAGATTGTGGCTGAGACCTGAATTCCTTCCCTCCAATGAGCAGAAAGCTTGTTAGACTCCAAGACTATGACTACCCCCTTAACTTGTTCCCATCAAACAGTAAATGAGATGCCACAGCCCTGACTGTGACCCACCAACCCCCTGTGTGGGCTAACCTGTGTTGAAATATTTAACACAGTCACCCAGTCATCTTGAAAGATGCTCTCCAAGGACATGTCACCCAGTAAGAGAATGCATGCCCTTTCCCTTGACCTGTTCTTCACTAAGTCTCATTCTCACACTGCTGTGAAGGAGAAAGAGTGAAACCCACCTTATCTAGAGATGTGCTGTATGTGGAAGCCTGTGACTGAGCTCTTGACTCAGGTTCAAGGATATGAGTTCCAGTCGCAACAATTCCATGACTCTTCACATGACCCTCTGTGCCTCATTTCTTCATTCATAAAATGAAGGTGAAATGGTAACCTACAGGGCATCTCCAGTTCTGACCTTCTGTATGTCTGTGGACATAGAATAAAGGATTAAAAGGCACTTTTATTGGTTAAGCCTTCATTTTCTATTTCCATTCCCTTGAAGTTATCAGCTAGAACTGAAAACAAGTTTTAAAAATGAATTGTTTTTTTCTAACTCCTCTCTGTCCTCTGTCCCTCCTTCCCTACTCTCTTTTCTCTCCTTTCTTCCTAATTCTTGCAAGTGTCATCTAGTGTCACCACTGGATGGGAATTTTGTTAAGGTAGCTGATTGTCAAAAGCCAATTATCTTTTCTTGTCATATCTCCTCACCTCTCAGATGACCACAGACCCTCTGGCTGGCTCTTCCTGTCTACATTCCACAGCAGGTAACCAATCAGAATTCCAAGCTGTCAGCCCCACGCCTTCTTTTGTCCCAATGACCTTCACCCCAGCCCTCGTATTATAGCATTTGAAATTGTTCATCTGAGGCAGTAATTCTCAACCCCGGCTCTATAATGGAATCAGCTCAGAAATTAAAAAAGAAAGAAAGAATGAAACAAACAAACAAACAAACTCAACCAAAAACAATTCCTGGAGATTCTGACTTAATTGACATTCATTAGTGTTTTTTTTAAAGATTTTATTTATTTATTTTTAGAGAGGGAAGGGAGGGAGGGAGGGAGAGAGAGACAGAGAGACAGAGAGAGAGAGAGAAACATCAATGTGCGGTTGCTGGGGGTTATGGCCTGCAACCCAGGAATGTACCCTGGCTGGGAATCGAACCTGGGACACTGTGGTTCCCAGCCCGTGCTCAATCCACTAAGCTACGCCAGCCAGGGCTGACATTCATTAGTATTTTTAATGCTTACCAGGGGATGTTAATGTGGAATCACTCTGAAGGCAACTAATAAGAGGGGATAAACCTCTTGTTTTGAATGTATTTCATCCTTGCCATATGAGGGAGGTTACTGTCTTATATGCTTATAAGGTTGTCCTGTTGGGGCACGTCCCTTAGATGTGAGATCACTAACTGAGGTAGGTGGCCACTAAATGGTCCCCAGTGATCCCCACTGTAAGAACCAGTGATCCCTGGTATTTACAGCCTTATGGAATCCCCTCCCCTCAGTCTGAGTTAGACCTAGTGACTTGTTTCTAACCAATAGCACATGACAAAAGTGATGGAATATCATTTCCAGGACTTAGTTATAAAAGAATGACTTCTCTCTTGCTTGCCCTATCTCTCTCTGCCTCCACCCTGTGCCCTTCCAGAGCTCTTGCCCAGAGGGAAGCAAGCCGGTATATTGTAATTAATGCTGTGGAGAGAACCACGTGGCTGAAGATTAATATGTCTGACCAATAGCAAGCTGGGACCTGAAGTTGGCTGATTTCCCAACACTAGTGACCATGAAAGTGACATGCTCCCCGTGGAGCTCATGATGAATGCTGCCACTTTGCAGCCTTGTGAGAGAGACCCTGTGCCCAAGTTACCCAGCTAAGCCATGCCCAGATTTCTGGCCCACAGAAACTGTGAGATAATAAATGTTTGTTATTTAAAACTAAGTTTTGGGGTCATTTGTCATTCAGCAATGGATAGTTAATACACCATGAGAGTAAAAGGGGATCCACAGATGGAGAGGTATTACTAGGAGAACCAGGCCTTCTGTCCATTTTCAGGAGAAGAGGGGTGTAACGGAGTGTTCCTGGGGGTGGGTGTTCCACAGACGGGCCCAGCTTGCTGAGGTCAGGAAGGCAGAATCTTGCCCACCACACTGGAGCTTCTCAACTGTCAGTGTGCACTCAATGTGCACCTGAGGGAGTCTTGTTAAAATGCCGATTCCAATTTGATAGGTCTGGTTGGGGCCAGGGATGCCTCAAGCTCCTAGGTGACTCTGATGTTGCTGGTTTGGGGCCACGCTCTAAGGGCCAAGGGGCTGGCTGTCCAGATTTCCGTGCCTCCTATGGTTATTTCCTTTAAAATACTCTTTTTGTTCCAAGCTTTAGTGGGTGCTTCTGGAAGTCAGGGAAGCGGCCTTTGCCTTTGGGACAGAGTTTAGAAGGAAGAGCAGTGCCCCCTGGAGGCCACGTGGTGGAGGTGGTGGGGGGGGTGGTCAGAGACGATCCGAAGTCTCTGAGATTTAGATTTTACCACATAAAGTAACAATTTCTGAAAGTGAAAATGGTCAATTTCTGGCAATTTCATAAAGTTCCAGTTCTACCGGGTCACAGACTGGGCACCTGCCCTACCGAGAGAGCCCTGGAGCGTCTGCTTTTTGTGTCAGCGCCTCAGCACTTTGCTCTCAAGTCTGCTCACCGCACACGGATGCGAAGCGGGCGGGTAGCCCGAAGCAGGAAGCAGCCAAGAGAAAGCCTTTGACGTCGTTTAAAAAAAATCTTGTGAACCAATGGAATGCATTTATTATAACATAAAATAACTTCCTCCCCAAATACACGTGTGAAACGCTGCCTCGGGAAGAGGCACCCGGGCTGACTGGGGGCCGGGGAACAAGCCTCCGCCGGCTGAGCAGCGCTGCCTGCACTCCCGGCCCCGGCTGAATTCGGAATTCCCGTCTCCTACTCAGGCCTGTCCCCTTCCTCGCCCTCACTGACCTCCTGATCTTGACCCAGTAAAAATTTCCCCCACTCTTCCTCTTCTCACAGTTGATCAGTTCTTTCTTGCCTTCACTCAGCTTTCCACTAACGCGAGGCCAAGGTCATGCACTGGGACTGCGCTCTCAGTGGCCCCGCCCCCGCCGAGCCCTGCACCTCCCACCACCGGCTCCCGGCCCGCCCCGCCCTCGGGGACGGACCCTGCCGCAGCGGCCAAACGCTGTGGTCCGCGTTCTCCGAGTGGGCTTTGGGGCAGCGGAGTTTGCCTGGGAGAAGGATACTGAATGATTCTCCTCACGCGCTGCAGCCTCTCAAGGGCTCTCCCTGCTGCTCTGAAGTTCTGTAGCTCGCTGTTTCTTTAAACGTGCCTGATGTTAAATCTGTTTACAGGCTGTCCTCATAATGTAGATTTTCAGTCTCATCCACCCCGTGCTGGACTCAGTCTCCAGCGGGGGAGTTGGGGAATCTGAATTTTCACACTCTCTCAAGCGATTCTTCTCATGAGGCAAGCTTGGCAAGCACTGCTGTTTCTCACCCAGGACATCCTATTCTAGGCCCCTCTGTGGCCACTGGGGAATTGCCCAGCCTCCCCTCCTAGCCTTGCCTCCCACTCCCCTCACCCCCAGCCAATTTTGATGTTGCCTCCTTTCCCACTTAGAAGATTAAGGCCATCTGCTCTGTGCTTCCTGAAGTTTCCCACCCTCCACCCCAAACACTCCACATTTCCCATCTTTCCCCCTCACTGCCTGTGGCTGACTTCTCTCCCTGCATCTGGACACCCTGCCCTCCTGCCTACCCACCTCCTCACATTGCCCTTCACTACCCGCTGTCACATGCAGTCAGTGTTTGAGCTTTGTCTTCTCCTGTCTAAAAAACAAAACATCTTACAGTACCTTAGCTTCTTCCTCAAGCTACCACCCTCTCACTGCAGATGGGCCTCATCTTCCCTGGACCAGAAGTGCTTTCACCCTTTCCCTCCCTGGCCCACACCATGGCAGTGCTTCGCAAGGCTTCTGCAATGCCCAAGGGGCCCACCATGGCCTTGCCAAGTCATGGTTAGAAAGCTGAGGGCACCTGACTGGCCTTCGGGCTGAGTAGCCACACAGGTTTTGTTTTTCCTGACACTGCTGCTCTGATCCAAGGGGACATACTTGGTGTCTCCCTGCAAATCCACAGGGTCTGTCTTTGTACAAACAACTGCAGAAGCCCAAGGAGAATGAGAAAATGGGTGCCGGAGTGGTTCTGGAGTGACCAAGGCCAGCAGTGGGGGTTTCTTCACACTGACTGTGGTTAGGCCTCCAGAAAAGACAGTCCGGAGCTGGGGAGAATCTGGGTTGAATTCCGTCTACAGACTGGACCCAGCTACCCTGTTTTGAGTATTTTTACTTGCCACATCCATCAGCCTGATTGGTATTTTTTTTTTACTTTAACAAAATAATTTATTGAGGGGGAATTAATATAACATAAACCTAACCATTTTAAAGTAATAATTTAGTGGCATTTAGTACATTCATGATGTTGTACAAACACCCCTACCTAGTTTCAAAACATTTTCATCACCCCAGAAGGAAACTGGTTAAGCAGTTTTCCCCATCCCCTCTCCTCCCAGCACTGGCAACCACCAATCTGCTTTCTGTCCCTACGGATTTATCTATTCCGGATGTTTCATATAAATGGAATCATATAATATGTGACCTTTGTGACTGGCTTCTTTCACTGTAGCATAATGTTCCCAAGGGCCATCCATGCTGTAGTGTGTGTCAGTACGTGTTCTGTTCGTTTATTGCAAATTTCTTCACTGTGGCAAAATACACATAACATAAAATGTATCATCTAAACTATGTTTAAGTATACAGCTTGATGGTATTAAATATATTCATAGTGTGCAGCCGGTACCACCATCTACCTCCAGAAATCTTTTCTGAACTGAAACTCTGTCCCCATTAAACATTGACTCCCAATTCCCCCTTCCCCGGCCCCTGGCAATCACTGTCTACTTTCTGACTCTATGGATGTGACTTCTCTAAGTATCTCATATAAATGGGATCATAGGCAATTCTTAAAGTAAGAATAGGCACCCAGTGTTGCTCATTGGTCCTGTATGTCTTTAGAGTCCTGTAGCTCAGTATTTCTCACATTTTGCCTGATGATGAGAACCCTATGGGGCTTGTATTACCAAGGATGACTGATGGGCTAGAAACCCCATGTTAGTGGAGGCTCCCAGCTGACTCTGACCAAGAACCAAAGGAAAACCCAGGAGAAGGCAGTGACTTCATCTTTTCCCTGCATGTGGTACCTGGAAAAACCTCTTATTTCTAGGCAGTACTTTTACTGTGATCCATGATGTGTGGTTGGATGTGTGTAAGGACCTTATTACTGCACCCAGATTCTGAAGCTAAAACAGGCATGGAAGGTCAAACGCTTTTTTCTTACTTCTTTTTGGTAACTTCAGAGCAGGCTGTTGGGACAGACAGACCTGAGTTTCTCCCATCCTTCCACAGGCATCTTACTAGAATCTTTGATCCATGGAGACCTGAACAAAGAGAAGTTTAATCAGAGGAGAAAAACTTGGATTCAGAGGATGGCTGAAAAACCCCATTGAACAGGCCCACGAACACAGTTGTTCTCATCGACACCTTTGTGATGAACTAATGGGGAACATCAGTATTTTGATGTGCTCTCTGCATCTCCTCTTTCTACGTCCCTGACACAGGAGCCCTGACAATGTCTTGTACTTTGCTGCATGTTTAGACCATGAGTTACTGGAGCCCAGGACTATGCATTATTCTTTTGGCGTCCATGACGTCTAGCACAATTCTTATTCACATTAGAACTTGGTAAATGTTGTTGATAAACCTGGGGCAGATATTTATTGATTTATTTTTGTGGAGCCCCTGTCTACCATAAACACTTTTATTAACTATGTATGGTGCTGAGTGAGTACTGGAAATATAAGAAGAAGCACTTTGTAAAGTATATGATTGTCTAACCACTATGCTATACACCCGAAACTAACACAAAACAACATTGGATGTAAACTGGATGTAATTAAAACATAAAATAATTTAAAAATGTATTACAAAATTCATGGGTCCCTGTGAGGCATGGTGATTGAGTGATTGATCGATAGATTTAGAGTTATGGGTACAGAAGATGTAGTTACAAATTTATTTATTGTTCTGTCTTTATAAATGTTCTTCTTAGTGTCCAGGTTCCATTTCTTTCTGTTCAGGTCCAACAACCTCATATTTTGTTTAAAATCTTAGCTAAGTGTACATCTGCCTTGCTACATGATTACCACTCATGATGCCATGGCTCCTCTGGATCTGTTTGGACTGAAGCAACGTAGATCTTCTCGTCTCTTCGGCTCCCAAATGCCTTGTATTTAATGACGGTCATATCCTTGCAGTGTGGCCACGGCATCCACCCGAGTCTGTGTGTGCTGGCTTTCTCTGACTCTCAAAATTGGTGCTGCGTGCTGTTGATGATGACTGTGATCCCGGGTTTTACCTGGAGCATGCAGAGAAATATGAGCAGTAAGTCATCCTCCGGTCATAAATGCATTGTTCTAAATTTTATTGTATAGCTGTCGAAATGTACACATTTCTACTTATAAAATGAATAAATCATAGAGATGTTATGTACATCATAGTGACTATAATGAATATTTGGAAGTAGCTAGGAGAGTGGATCTTGAAAACTCTCATGGCAAGAAAAATAATAATGATACAATATTTATTACCTCCCCCCCCAAGAGTGAATTTTATACTTCAAAGGTAGAAGAACCCATTTTCCAACATGTCTTCTCTCAACTCTTTGGGCTATGACCCTACATTCCTGCAGTGTGTGCTCTTCACGTGTCAACTCCACTCCTGCTGGCACATACTGCCACCAGTGGGGAGGACAGCCAGGGGCCCTGGTGCAGGGGCCAGAGGGCTCCATTCAGCAAGGAATGTCTGTCCCTCCTCTAGCAGAGCCTGAGGCTCAGGGGAGCAGGACACCATCACACTGCCTGGAGTAAGAGAGGACCTGCATTGGAAGAGCCCATTGGCATTGCAGAATGATGGCTAGAAAACACTCAGAGGCCTTTCCAGAGTCCCCAGGAGATTGCCTGACATGAACATGAAGGGGGAAAGCTGTTGTGTGGGCCACAAATGCTGTTCAAACCAAGAGTCTGTGATAGATTGTTGTTCTCCCAGAGCAGTGAACTCATCCTGTATTGGATGTGACTGAGAGTCATCCAAAATCAGCCTGTGAGTACTGCCCTGTTGGCTGAATTGCATGCAATCCAGAAGAAATACTTAGGAGGTGAGCCTTAGCAAACCACTTCAGGTGGTTCCCCTCTGAAAATGAGGCCTGATGAGGGGACCCCAGGACAACCCCACAGGCACGGTCTCAGGGCTCTTCAGAGCATCTGACATGCAGCATTGGAGAGTGTTCTGAAGCAGGAAATGGGAACTGCCCTCCACCCAAGTCTCAGTCAGGTCCAGGAAGCCTGCCTGGGCGGCACCATCAGCCTGGCCAACCCCAGGCCTCAGAGGAGGACTAAGAAAGTTTGGAGAGGACACTCCAAAGCCTAGGGCCCTGTGAGGACCCTTCTTTGCCTAGCTCTAAGGGGCACTGGTGAATGACCCAGGTGCCAGTTTGGGTTTTCCAAGAAGCAGACACCATGATGGGATTAGATGTGCAAGAAATTTTCTTGGGGAACATCCATCTGGCGGGAAGGCTAAATAATGCCAGGATGTCAATGGCCTAATCCCCAGAACTTATAAATATTTACCATACGTGACCAAAGGGGCTTTGCAGATGAAATTAAATTAAGGATCTTGAGATAGGGAGATTATTGGCGATCGGGTGGGCCCTAAATGTAGTCACCAGGTCCTATTAAGAGGGAGACAGGAGGGCAGAGTCAAAGACAGAGATGTGGTGATGGAAGTAGGGGTCCAAGTGATGTGAGAAAGGGGCCATGAGCCAAGCAATGTAGGTGTCCTTTAGGGGATGGAGAAAGCAAGGGATGCATTCTTTCCTAGGACTGTTAAAGGGTTCTTCCCTTAGGGCCTCAGGAGGGAATGCAGCTTGATGGTCTATTTCAGACTTCAGACCAGCAGAAGTATAAGATAATAAATGCATGTTGTTTAGGCCAGTAGGTCTGTGGTGGTTTGTTACTGTAGCCACAGGAAACTAATACAAGGAGGGGTCAAACCCTTACTGAGGAGGGCGGAAAGGCTAGAGGGCTGGAGAAGAAATCTTAGACTGCAGTGCAGATTTCAGGATGTTCTGGAAAGCCAATGACAATGTCTTTGAGCCCCAGTGCCTGAGAGAGGAGTCCTGAGTTTTGTGGGAACTGTGGTCAGCGTTCCTGACACACTCAGTCACTGGCTGGGAGGAGACAGATTTCGGGGCAGCATCAGAGGCTGCTTGTAGTCTCTCGGCAGCCAGAGGTCTGAGAGGCGCATCTCATGGCCTCCATGGCCCAGCTCTGTGTTGTACACATCCATCTGCTCCCTACAGGTTCCAGGAATAGCTTTTACGTGCTTCCCAGGAGCCTCTTGTCCAGAGGGGACACTTAGAAGAGGGAGACTAGTGGGAGAGGGACCAACCTCACATTCATCCTTTCTCTCCTCTACCACCCAGCCTGATTTCCCTCACTTCTACCTCTCACTTTGCTAGATGCTGGTGGTGTGACCCAGGTAAGAGTCCTAACCCCTTCTAAGCCTGGGGTGCCTGAGAGGATCTATTCATAGTTACTACAGGGCAGGGGTACCAAAAGTGACCCAGGGGATCCCGGGTCCCACCCAAATTTCTCCTGCATATTGTATAAAAGGAGCCCTTTCTCCTGCTGCTGGTCAGTGTCACTAACCCCTGCCAGGACAGTGGGTCTTGCGGGCTCACCTGCGGGCTCCTGGAACAGAGGTCCAAGGTGCAGTGGCGGAGCTACGGCTTTCAGGTTCAATGGGAAGCACTACATTTCCCAGAGGTGACTGTGAGTTGACGGTAAGTGGGGCCCACACCCACCTGTTCTACTCCTTGGTCCCTAGACCCAGGTATTGGTCCCGGTGGGGACACAGTGCCATCAACAGGTCTCTAATTTAATGTGTCCTCCAGGATAACATTTGTCCTTTCAGAAAACTGCCTCTGCACTGTCACTTCAGCTGCACTGTTTGAAGGCTATTCCAGCACTCTATCAGCCACTTCTGCAGCACCTGACAGGACCACTGGGTCCCACCCACAGCCATGGGCCCACTCCTGCACTGCCCTCACCACGAAAGGGGTCCTGCAGTGTGATACCTGACTGAGTGGGACTCCATGTCTGTGCTCAGGCATCCTGGAAGCCATGGTTGGTGTTGCTGGCTGAGGCTCATTAGGCAATAAGGCAAACTTATACATGGAATGGTTATATATCTTGTAAAGAACTGCCAGCTCTTCAAATGTGGAAGGGACCCAGTGGAGTAGATTTGCCAATATATCAGGGCCTCTATATGTCAGTGGTCTCCACATCAGGGCCTCAGCAAAGCCTCTGTTGTAGGCAAGGTGGACAATCAGAGGCAGCAGTAGATCTACTGGCCTTCATAAATGACTCCGTGAAACTGGGCCCATGCAGAGCCCCCATCCTGGCCCCTGTGGCCATTCCATTTGCATGCTGAATGTGCCGGCCCTGGGTTGGCCAGTGGTATAGGCTGGCCAATGTCAACTGGCCAAGTAATTTTGTAATGATTTACACTGGCATTCAATGCCTCTCTTGTGGTGGATAATTTCTGGTATGTGTCTACATGTGACACAGAAATTTCAGACTTCATGCCCACTCCTGTATGTCCTTCCACATGCTTTGCTGGTGATACAGGACCCCCCTCCCACTATGACCATAGGTGCAAGTTGGGGAAGGGGCCCAGTATAGCAGTGGAGAGTAACTTGGGGATCTGGGCTACCAACTCATACAACTTACCTGTGCCCTATGGTTCTGCCCATGTTTGATCTCAAGTGTACCATCTCTGTCTCATGATGCATCTTGTCCCTCTACTGACGCCTCCAACCTCACATCCTCACCAGCTCATATGGCTCCAGTTGTAGGTGTGTTTGCTCCTCAGTCTGGACCTGCTGCAGAGCTTTCCGACTCCAGCCTCTACTCAGTGTTAGCACCCTGCTGTGCCACGCGTGTACAGGCTACAGCACTATTCCTAGAATGTGTTGCTTTCAGAATAAAATAAGGCACACCAGGTACAGTGCTTCTTACTTGTGGTAGGGGATGCAAGTTGCAGCAATTTGTATTTTGCTTTGGAGGGGTCATCATGGAATACCCTTGACCTTTGCATCTCTAAAATCTTTATTAAAATGCAGGTCCCTGAATCATCTTTGGGTTTATCCCTCATCCTCTCTAGTGCATTATCTTACCAAAGTCTCCAGTGACCTAGCCACCTATTATTTCTTTTGTACAATCACCATGACATTCTGTTCTGTGGGCTGCTCAGATGGTCTGCATACTTTCAGACTATTTTATGAGAAAAAGCAGGAGAGCTCACATAGCCCTGAGGCAAAGCTCTTGTTAAATATTGTTTTCTGTCCCACATGAATATAAACCATTTCTAAATCTGTCTTGATTGGAATTAAAAAGGTGTTTCACAAATACTACCAGGTAAATGAGTGCATGTTGTGGACTGTGTTCAACATAGCACCTGCAGTCAGGGCCATTATTTGTTTAATTTGCTATAAATGACAGTCATTCCTCAGGATGTATTCAGTTTCTGCTGGGCCAGACTGGTAGATTACATGGAAATACAATTGGTACTCTTAGTATACCCTTAGTATACTTGAGGTCTTTAATGCTGGTACAAATTTCTGCCAGCCTCCTCAGAGTGCAATACTGTTTTTGACTTAGCACCTTGGATGATATTTTCAGAGTTTTATATTTGGTGTTCTTCACTATGATTAAGTCTTATTCCAAGAGTCAGGTACACAGTGTTGAAACTAATTCAACTACCAAGAATATCAATTACAATTTTGCACTTACGGAACAAGAAAGTGACCATAGACATGCAGTGGACTCAGCAGGACCACTGTGAGCTGGACACGAACCAGGGCCCCATCCACGGAAGGCCCCGTCAGCCTCCACACTAATGGGGCTGTGCTGATACTCTGGATCTCCAAGTGTCAGTGACAGCACAGACTCTGTGTCCAACAGCCCTCAAATTGCCTGGATTCCCCTTCCCCCCCATGACTACTCACCTATTGAGAGACCTGTGGGGAAGAATTGTTATTGTAGGTTGAATTGTGTGCCCTGAAAGAAGACACGTGGAAGTCCTAAACCCTCATACCTGTGTGTATGACCTTATGTGGAAACAGGGTCTTTGCAGATTTAACCACACTAAGATGAGTTCAGTGAATGAGGGTGGGCCCTACTCCATATGACTCGAGTCCTTATAACAAGTGGAAATTTGGACATGAAGATAGACGTGCACAGAGGGAAGGTGGTGTGAAGACATAGGGAGAAGTTCGTGTGAAGGTGGAGGATCGGAGTGACGCACCAAGGCACGGCAGGAGTTTTGGCAGAACACCAGGCACTGGAAAAAGACAAGGAAGAACTCTCCTCCAGGTTCTAGAGGGAGAATGGCCCTGCCACACCCTTAATTTAGACTTTTGGCCTTAAGAACTACAACAGAAGAAATTTTAGTTGTTGTAAATCACCTAATTGTGGTACTTTGCTACAGCAGCCCTAGGAAACTGATACAACTATCATCACAGTACAGCTTGCAATGGTGTTGCAGAACTCTACCTTTTTAATCAAAGGGTTTAGAATCTGAAAATTGGCTCAGATCTAGAAACTAAATAAGGGACCATGATATTTTACTGGGGCAGCCTCTGCAGCCTTCTGCTACTCCACTCTTGCCTTTGTTGTTATTAAGCAGCATCCTCCTGGGCTGCCTGCTTATTTTGCCCTTGGGGACACAAGGCTCAGTTTACCATGTCCATGACTCCCACCTCTTCAGCTGCCTCTGTGACCTCACCAGCTGGTTACAGCCTCATAGCTTCTGGTAGTTAAGTACAGCCTCCTGGCTGCTTGTGTTTCAGCCCCACCCCCAACATTCTGAGATTCTAAGCATGCATATTCATGAGCCCAGATCTGTGGCCACCCTTTCTATGGTCAGCCTTGGCCTGTAGGGCAGAGCTACCTCTGAGTGTCGATGCTGATGCCCTGTCACCAGCACATTCCCAATGGCCTTGGTGAAAGGTGTGTCCTCTGGCTCCTGTGGGAAACCATCCTCTGATCCATCTTCTGTGTCACCCTCTATACCCATTCCAGCATGTCCTCAGCCTCTTCATCCCTTCCTCAGCCACCTCCGGGGCAGCTTGGAAATGTCACCTTCACCCAGCGGTGCCCATCGGTTTCTTTGGCAGAGTATTTGTTCATGCCCTGGAGTTCTTGCCAAGACGTTAAATTCTGACTCTGGGGAAATTGCCATTGAGTCAATGAATTTCTGCTCTCTCCAGTCGTTTATTCTGGTGTTCTTGATCAAAAGTCAGTTCCAGGAGCACTCCCCTAGCTCCTGCCAGTAGATATGATTAATTCTCACAGCAACTTTGGAGGGTAATTTCTTTCCTTCCTTTTCAGGCACAGCACATCCTCAACTAGGTTATGCTGTACTCAACTGTAGTTATCACTTAGGAGTGGAGCAAAGAGGTGGGGAGTTCCCAAGGGGCACCAGCTACCTGGTGAAGAAGACAGTGAGTACTCTCAAATGAGAGGCAGGTGTAACCCCAGTGGATGGCAGATGAAAGGCAGAGCACCTGTGGTGCATGTCTAAGAAACTTCCGGTCAGGCTGGTGGGGAGTCATGGAGGCAAAGTCATTCATTAAAGGAGTCCCTCATCTTTCAGACACCAGGCATCCCCTCCCTTCTGAGTGCAAGACTCTCAGGTCCTGGTTTATGTAGTGAGGCTGATACACATTGTACAGGAAGCTGTGAGGGTCGAATGAGACAATGCCTGAGAATGCACCCCACTGAGGATGACAAAATGTACCACTTCCCTTTCCATGTCAGGGCAGATGTCACAAGTTCATGATAGCATTTTTCCACAGGGAGGCCTGATTCAGCCCCTGAAACATTCTGTAGCAAGTCATCTCTGAAATGAAATCTTGTTCCCAAATAGGGTCTAGGCACCGGCCTGACTCTCTGTCCCCAGAAAACTCTTTGTTGGGAGTCCCAAGACATTTCAAGGGCTTATTAAACTGGGAGCTGGGTTTAATGAGTATATTCTGTGACTTCCGGGTATTCTGTTAGGGTACTGTTGTCCAAGCAGTGCGACAGCAAAACTTTGGTTCATGGGGAGGACACTCATTTCCTTGAGTTCTTTGCCAATTTTTGATGTAGGGAAGTTGGGGGTGGAGGGGCTCTTGTAACCACAGTGTGGACAGGATGGAGACAGTTGGGTGTGTGTGTGCAGAAATGGAGTGGCTGGGGTTGTGGGCTGGGTTGTAAGGACGCTGTTTCTCTGTGGGGTGAGGTGAGGTATGTGCTTCTCCGAGGGTTCCCACAGGGGCACACGCTTGTGTCAACTGAGCAAAGGTTTAGAAATATTGTGTTAATGGTATAAAAACCCAAGTCTTCTGGGTTCAGAGTAAAGATGGAGGGAAAGACAAAAACTTTCTTCTGTCTGCTTCTTTCTCTTTCCCTCTCCCAACTAATCAGACTGGCCTTGGGCAACTCTGCATGGAATGGAAATGGGTTCTCCTCGAAGCAGCCCATGGGTCCTACTGCAGCACACAGCAGCAGCAGTGCCACCACCACTGATGTTTTCAGCAATGTTTATACAAGAGGCATTGCAAGTAGGGGAAGGACACGTCAGAGGCCACTGGTTGGATCAGGAGTTAAGGAAGAGGGCAGAGACAGTGACAGAGCCTCCCAGGCAGGGCTGTATTGTTTGGAAGGTTGCAGGGCCCTCAGGGAAGCAGGGAGTTCAGAAGGAAGAGGAGACTTCATGTGGGTGGGATGGGTTTTGTCTGACATCTGTAGTGCTGACAGTGCCAGCAGAGTGCTTGGGAGGGAATGCCAGTTGGACATGGCAGATGTGGGTCGGAACTTCCGAAGAGGACCAGAGTTGTGGATTCACAGAGTTGTGGATGCCAGAGTTGTGGCATCTGCTTGGAGGTGAAAATTGAGAGTTTAAGAGGAGATGAGACCTCTAAGAGATTGTGATTAATCAGAATATTTAGATCTCTAAAATCCATGCTGACATTTTTAGGATCTGTCTATCGATCGATCAATCTAGTTACATATGTGGGGAGCTAAATCGTGAGGCCCCAAATTCATATTCTGAAGTTCTAACACCCACTACCTCAGAAAGTGACTGTTTTAGAAAATAAAGTCTTAAAGAGGTAATTAAAAAATTTGGGCACATAACGAGACAGAGATGCACATGCAGAGAGGAAGACCAAGTGAGGACTCTGGGAGAAGACAGCCGTATACAAACCAAGGAGGGAAGCTTTAGAAGGAATGAACCCCACCAGCATCTTAATATTTGATTTCTGTACACATATAGAAAATCTTTTTGCCTACAACAACAAAAATTACCTACTAGTTGGGAAGCATGCTGAGTAACACTGGCTCAGAGGAACTACCTGGATACAGGTGATCTAACAAAGATATCATATTAGCACTGAAGATCTTTTAAATACAAAGGAAGTTTAGATAACACTTTTATGTTTTTCAGGCCAAAGAGGTTTTCTAAGGCCTAATGAACAGATTAGAAATCATGGTAGATTGTTCTTATGAACTTCAAAAAATTTGTCAAAACATTAAAGACTCTCATCATTAGTTATAAATATATAAGGAAATTTCAAGATGCAAACTAGTATTTAGCATATTATAGATTAAATATTGAGAAATAATGTTTTATTTCTTTATAAAACTTTCAAGAGTTTTAAGCAGTGCTTCCTACTTCTTTTACTGCAAAGCTTATAGCGTAGACCAAGCATCCCTTCTGTGCCTCAGTGAATTGTCATTCTCCTTCCTAAATTTGGGTCAGCTTCTGATATTTTATTTTTGGCACTTCTAATACCATAAAACATCTCTGAGAGTTCCTTTAATATGAATTCTTTTTGCAACACCTTCATCCCTTTTGTCACAACCACTTGCCTCATCGGTGTCAACAGGTTCACCTTTCCACGGCTGTGTATCTGGAATCTCTCCAAAAACAGCAGCATCCGTATTCTCGCGGCTGGGCATGACTCTCGAACTCTGTTCAGGTCTGATTAAACTTTCACTTCCAGCCTTGTCACTTTTTGTGTCTCTCTTTTGGTCATCCTTTCCTGTAAAACGTTATGTGGGCTATCATGGGGAGCCAAGGAGGCCCCACTGCCGCGCGCTTGCCGCGTGTGCGCCTGCTGATAACAGATGCCCCGCGGCCAGTGGCCAGCAGACTTAGTGACTGCATGGGCCTCCCTGCCCGGGGCACCTCTGCAGTTTACGCAGTGATGTGTGGCCTGAGGAGCAAGCAGCAGAGTCGTACTTGGTGAATTACTCACAAAGTACGGGAGTAACTGATACTGGCACTGGGCTGCTCGGGGCTGGTGTTCTTTAACTGCCGTTACTGTGGGGTGACTGAAATTCGTGCATCTGGGGAGCGTGCGAGGGGAGGGCTGCCTGTGTGTTCTGTGCTGTGCTGTGTATCTGATAAAACAAGGCATACATCATCAGTGAGCTTTTTTGTTATTCCTGACCTTCAGTTTATAGCAGTTCTTGTTGATGGTGGCATCATGTGTGGATGAGCTTTTCTCCTCCAAGAAATGGCGTATTCAATCCTCGTATTTGAACCCATTGCTCAAAAGGCATCTGAGGGGAATTTGCTTACCTGAGGCTTTCTATAGAGGCTTCCATGCCATGCTCCTCAGTGTGTTTCCGAGGGTGACTGAGCACAGGGAGCAGGGGTCAGCATTAAGGAGGCTGTGGGCTTTCTCAGAAAATGTAATATGTTAATGTACATTGTGACTCTCCCTGAGATATATCTTGTTTCCAGATTCTGAACTGCTATTATTTTAGAAGTGTCATTGGTTAATAACAGCTTTATAGGAAATGTCTCAGTCTCCTGGGGTTGCCACAGAAAGTTCTACACACTGGGAAGCTTAAACTACAGAAATTTATTTTCTCATAGTTCTGGGGGCTGGAGGCCTGAGATCAAGGTTCAAGCAGGTTTCTCCTGAGGCCTCTGTCCTTGCCTTGAAGACGGCCACCTTCTCCCTGTCCTCACCTGGTCTTCCCTTTGTACACGCACATCTCTGTGTCCAAACATCTTCTTTCAAAGACTCAAGTCAATTATATTTAGGCTCACACAACAGCCTCATTTTAAGCACATTCCAAAGTACTGGGGGTGAGGGCTTCAACACATGAATTTTTCAGGGGGGGGAGGAACACAATTTAGCTTATAAGAGGAAGTTAAGGAAACACAGCATATTAATTATAAAATGAATTGTGATTTTAGAAATTTTCAAGAATCATGAAAAAATGTGTGATAGACTCAAGGAAATGTGGTAGTGCACACTATCTGTCAAATTTATTTGTCCTAGCATACTTCTTTCATAAATCATCCCATTGAATGGTATTATATGGATCATACTTAATATAAAATGTTGAAATGGCTGCTAAATAGGCAGTAGAAAATGATTCCCTCAATTTTATAAAATATAAATATATCTACTAAAATTAGCTTTTGTTTGGGAATCCCTAGTTGTCTAAACATGTTCATAGAAAATTTACCATAATCATTAGAGGCTGAAACTCTTGGTCTTCAAGTACAAGTTTAAGGGGCTCCTTAATGGTTGTCACTTGCAAAATGGTCCTCCCCAGTAGGCATGATCCTTCCTTTCGTGATTCTTACTCTGCCGCCGGCTTAGTGCTAAATCCATGCTCCTCAGTCAGGATTCTTTGGGCTGCACATGTGCCTCCCCTCAACTTGGGCTGCCTCTAGCTTCCCAGTGTGGTCTCCTAAACCCTGGTGAGGAGTGTCTGCAGGACTTCCCCCAGCATTCAGATGCTCAACCTGGAAATAAGGGCCAATGGGGAAATGCTCTTGTCACCCGTCCTTCAGACAGGTGATTCTGAGATACACTTTAAATACCCTAGCAAGATCTTTCTCCAGGCATCTGCCTGGGTGGCCAACTTTATAACACATCTTTGTATTTCTGACTTTTCCTCCTTCCCTCCCCCTGCTCCCTGAACCCTCTTCCCAAATAAACTACTGCATGTAACACTCTGCTTTCAGGGAAAACCAGGCTGAGGCAAATATGTCTTATAACTAGCCAGGTCCAAGCCCTGGGTCTTTGCCTGGGGTTCCCACATGGGAATGGGCTAGAATGAGAGGCTGCGGTTAGGGTGGGGAAGGCATGAATGCCCAATGGAAAGGAGTGCTGTTTCCAAGAGCAGAGGAGAAACAAGCTGCACAGATGAAAAATAGGAGGAGAGATTGAGGCTATCCACTATATATGATGGCCTTCAGTAGTGGTGGAAACTAGGCTCTTAAGAACATGGCTTATGAAATGGTCAGGCTGGAGGTTTGCCCACAATGACGCCAATGTGGTGTTTAGCATGCCTCCTATGTTCCACCCATTAGAGGACACAAAATAGTCATATTTCCCAAATTTTTGACCCCCAAAACACACTTGTAGAAGAGGCAAGGCTATTGTTTTCATTATAAATATGGAAAACCAAGGCAAAGTGATTAACCGGTCTCCCAAAACCAGAAAGAAAGTCACTGCTGATTTTGGGATTCCATCTGGGCTTCTTGCCCATGCCACTGACCCCACCTTTTACTGGAACTCCAGGGAAGGTTTGCTGGCTTTCCTGGAAGGCAGAGGTTTGCATTTGCATGCCGTGTGCTGGGGCCTTTATCTGGGTGCAGCCCGGGGAGTGTTGCGGTCAGTGTGCCTGGGGAAAGGGAGGGGAGGGTAACCATTCTGAGCAAGGCAGGCTTGGGAACAACTGCATCATGGCTGACCTGCTGACCAGCTGACCGGCTCCCCTGACAGGACCTGAACGGCCAGGGAAGTCTCTCTGACTCTATCTATGGACACCAGAGGAAAGAATGCAGCTCATTTCTCTACAAACTTGAGCCATGCTAACATATTATTCTTTAAAAAAGTAAATAACTGCTTGTAGTAAAATGAAAAAAAAGAAAGACTGACCCAGTGGTTAGCTGTTATTTTTTGTGTCTTGGTGAAAAATAAAAATGATGTGCAGGAGGAGTTGTCTCCACTCAGGAATTCTGTGAAATACAGACCAAAACAGGCTTCATTTTTGTTGCTGTTTTTTCTTCTGGTGGTTCTGATTTACTCTCAGTCCTTGGGTGTGATGCTGGGGGCTGTATGTTTAAGGAGGAATAAACAGGGACTGACAAGTATTTAACATTTATTTGTGTCATTGGCATAGATCACTTTATTTATTCCCATGGAACCCTGTGAGACATGTGCTGTAATTCCCCTTTGGAGATGAGCATCCTGGAGCTCCGAGAGGATCCGTAACCGGGGCAGCACTGGGCGAGCTGACCCCAGGCAGTGCTGTCTGCCTGGCCACCCCGCCCAGGCCTCCGTTCTCCTCCCTGAGCTCATGCAGTGAACTAGCTGCTGATTTTCTGGGGGGTCTACCACCACAGGGATCCCAAACCACGAAGCCATGGGTTTGTATTGTTTTTTTCAGATATATTTTTCTCTACTTTTTATTATAGATGTCAGGCTTCCCTCCTTCCTCAAAAGTTTTTATCTTTATTATACCCCCCCCCCCCCCCCCCCCCCCGTATCTGGATGGGAGGAAATGGCGACAGCAGACAGCAAAAGAGCATGTTGAATCCGTGTAGCCGTGTGTCTCAGTTAGGCTACCATGACCAAGTGCCGGAGACTGGGGGCTCATAAACAATGAAATTTAGTTCTCACGGGTCTGGAGCCCTGCGGCTGAGACCGGGTGCCAGCCGCGCCTGGGGAGTGTCCTCTCTAAGGTCTCAGACTTCTGGTCCTGTCTGCATGTGGTCGAGGGAGGGTGAGGGAGCTCTCCGCGGCCCCTCTATCCCATTCCTGAGCGCTCTACTGCGTGATCTAATCACCCCAAGGGCCCCACCTCCTAATATATCACACTGGGGGTTAGGTTTCAATGTGCGAATTTTGTGGGAGACACAAACATCCAGCCCGTTGCACCCCGCTTCATCGAATCTGGGAGGAGCACTTTCTCTTGCTTTAACTGTTCTGGCTGTGGAGGAAGCAGCCTTGCGCCACAGTCGTCGTCGCCCCTGTAAAAGAGTCCACACTCAGCGGACGGGAATCAGAGGCTTGGAGGAAAATCCCAAAGACAATTGTGGAGCACTTTGAAAGGAAATACGGCCTTAACAGAACTCTCCCCAAAGTTTTTGATGACTCAGGACGATGGTGTCTAGAAAAACGTGGATTTCAAAGTCGTGCATCGAAGTGACTCCAAAGAGGTAGATTCTGAAAGTGAAGCTGTTTTAGTCACATGGTAACCGGTTTGTTGAGTCTGTATTTCCTTTTTGTGTATGCAGGAGAGTGACATAGGGTTTAAAAATTCTGTGTCCAAAAAGGTCTAAAAGAGCTCTTCTAATAAATTTAAAATAAAAATCCTAAGTGCTAAGAAAGTGTTGTGGCACATGCAGTGAGACATCAGCATCCCTGTCTTCTTAGTGTTTCGTGGAACAGCGGTGTACCTCACACAGCGGAAGGTCTAGATTCCATGGAGTGTGGTGGTGTTTCTGTTTGATGTTTCAATAGCTATCAATCTGTTTCTAATGTATTCGAGCAGAAATATGTGAGTCATCTTGCCATTAAACTGTTTTCAAAATCTCACAGAAGCCTGCCAATGTTTTTTAAATTTAGCTAAGAAACTTTCTTGCTCTTGAGAGAGAACGTTCCAATATTATATATATTTGGGGTGAGTTTTTGTTAATCCTAGCATTTTTTAAAATCCTCACCTGAGGGCATGTTTATTGATTTTAGAGAGAGGGGAAGGGAAGGAGAGAGAGGGAAACATCCATGTGAGAGACACACCAATCGCTGCCTCTTGCCTCCCCTGCCCCCCTACTGGGGACCAAACCCACAACCCAGGCATGTGTCTGACTGGAAATTGAATCCATGACCTTGTGATTTACAGGATAATGCTCCAACCAACTGAGCTACACTGACCAGGGCTAATCCTGGCATTTGTCTAAAGCAAAAATTAAAATAAAATAAAACAAATGAAAGACAAGCAAAATGAAAATGCTTGCACTATAAAATATAAAACCTAGAGAACAAAAGCTCAGTTGTACAAAGTTGGTGTGGCTTCGATAAGAACATTTCAGTTCAAAGCCTTGCCTATTCGCTCCTGTGCTAATAAGCTCACGGTTAGAGATGCCTGTGTCCTTGAGTTCCCCCGGTTGTGCCCCATGGGTTTATTTATTAATGTATTTAAACAGAAAATCTTAACCTTACCACTGGAGCTGCAGGTGTGTTTATTTATACTATCTTTGCTTTTAGAAAAACACTAAAATCATTAAAAATTTTCAACCTTACATTACTTCCCATGTGCTCCAAGTTTCATGCGGTGCACATTGGGGCATAAAGAAAAACCAGGAGAGTCTGGTTTGAGGGGCACGGGCTTCGGCTTTGTCACATGTTTTGAGATAAATGGAAAACAGATCTATTCTTTCCATCTTGCACCATCCTTTCAGTACTGCCACTGCCACGCAGGCATCGTGTCTGGCTCACAGCCGATTCTGGGCTGGGAGGAAACTGCCTTTCCACGAAAGCAGAATGCAGACCCCCATTTGTGTGTGCCTGCACTAGATACAGCTCCCACCTAAACCCCGTTCCCTCATCTGGGCTCCGGTGCCTTGTTGGTCTTTTGAACAAGCAACTCATCTTCCTCCCCAACCCTGAAGCCAAGGTCCTCAGGGCCCCCCTCCCTGCCCACCATGGCAGGGAGCCCAGGTCCTCCCATGGGCACTCGTCTCCCTGCTGGCCTGGCGCCTCTGGGGTTCTAGATTGGGGCCAGAGTTTGCTCCCAGTATCCCAATACCCTGAGAAGGAGAAGGGTTTCAGCCTTTATGGTCAGGTGGCTTCCCAGCTTAAAACCTTCTGATGGCGCCCCATTGCCCTCAGGGACAGGTCCAAAGTCTTATAGCGGCTTCCAAAATCCTCCATCATCTGGCTTCTGTGCATCTCCCACTGCTCTCTGGCCCTCTGCATCAATTCTTCTGCCACTCTGGACCTGGTTCGGTCCCCCCAGACTCCTTAGCTTTCCCTCATTCCCTGGCCTCTGTACAAGCCCTAGAGTGGGTAGAATTAGTTTTCAGGGAGTTCTGCAAATGCACTGCCCCAAACCTCATTGTTTTGATCGGAAAGCACATTCCAAACTGCTTCAAACCTGCATTTAGAGCACAGTCAGTCAGCTGAAAGCCAGGGCCTGCACAGATTTTGTTAAACAAATCCAGTTACCACCCCCCGCCCATGGGGCCCTCCATAGGACCCCTTTTTAGAGCGTTGGAAGCTTCCACTCAAAAGTGTGATCCATATGTGCTTGCCTTCTTTGGCTCTGGTAAAGCGCACAAGCTCTTATGGGACTCCAGGCAAGAACAGTCAGCACTCCAAGGCCCCAAAGAAGGGTAAGTGACACACCCAGTTCACCAGCACAAGACACTTGGGGCCAGTGCAAGCTCACATTTAGGGGTTAATAGGTGTGAAATTGGTATTTATGGGCAGTGCTCTTCATTGTGGCTTCTATAAGCTCCCACCTTCTTTCTAACCTTGGCAGGACACTTCCCTTTCCTGTAGTTCAAACATGTGCCAGAGCCTTGGCTTTGTCTCAAGGTTTCTGATGCCATATAAGGAAACATTTCTAGTTACTCTTATCAAGTCAGCAGGTGACTTTTCTCTGGCCATGGTGAAAGCAGAGGCTTGTTCAGGTGAGCCCTGGATGGTGGGCCAGAGTCAAGGTCACCCCAGGGGGCAGCATCTGAGGGACTGAACCGCAGGGTGGGCTCTCTGCAAGCAGCTTCATGTGGATGGTAAAGGCAAATCTCGGGGGCAGCTCGGATGAAGCAAAGCAGTGACTAGGCCGCACCCATGCATTTGTGGGAGATGGAGGAAGGGCTCTCCGCCCCTGCGTGTGTATGCGTGGGTGGGTCTTTATAGCTCAGTTGTCGGCGGGTGTGACAAGACACAGGGCTGGCTTCACTCTATTTCTCGACCATTTTCAGGTCAAGTCGCCCTCTGTGATAACTGTTTATCGTGTGCTAACTATAGCTCAAGCTTTGTCCTAAGGGCTTATATACGTGATCCCATTTAACTCTCCCGTCAATCCCTGCACCAAGCACTATTTCCTTATTTAACACATGAGGAAACAGAGTTTTGAGAGCGATGTTACTTTCCAAATCCTGAAACCAGGTCTTTCTGACGCTATAGCCTGTGAGCTGTTCCGCCCTCGTTTGTCTTCCTGGTGACCGTATGGAAATGGGGGCTGCTTGCTTTCCCTCCGGAGATGCAGTAGAGGAAGGAACTAAGAACATATTGCCAGAATTTTCCTCAGCATTCTTAAAACACATTAATAGAAATACAATAAAAGTGGTTAGATGCTGAGATTCAGGGATAGAAAACCTATTTAACTTGAGACCTTCCCTCTGTTTTCTTTTTACGGCCACTTCTAGCTTCAGTTAGTTGCCTTACTCCCCTGAAGTGGCTTCCCCCATCCCCCAGAGCCCGTCATTGTCTGAGCTGGCACACTGCAGCCGGGGCAATGACACCGTTTTGGTGAAACCTCGCTCAGAAAACAATGTCAGACCAGTGTCTATGGGGAAAAGACACTTGGATGTTGCTGGTGGGAAAGCCCTTGGAGCAACTCAGGACTTGGGAACAGAACAGTTACTCTGCTTGCTATTTCCTGCAGAATCCTTCAGCTTGCTCAGCCTTCCTTGAGCTGGGACCATCCCAGCAGCTTGGGGTCCCTCTCCTTCATATACCTTTTCAACACCCTGAGGACCCAGCAAATTAAGTGCGAGGCTTCCCTGCAGGGGAGTGTGCCCATTCTGCTGTGTAAAATGCACAGCTGCATTTTGCTGCTGGAAAAATATTTATGGAAGGCCTGGCTACAGCTGGGATAGTTTGACAACTTGTGAGGCACAAACATTCTTTATCTGCAGGATGAGGTTGGTTTCTGTTTGGGCCTGATGTTTTTGTAAGAAGGAAATCGCTTTCACAAGCATCAGATTAGATCCAGGAAGCATCGCAAGACAGCGAAAAGCTGATAGACGCAGAGCATCAGGATTTCTCGTTGGTCACTACTGCCACCTGCTGGCTGCGTCTGTTAACTACATAGTATGGGCTTTCTAGAGAAACTAAGATTCTTGCATGCAGCCTCATTTTCCCCCATTTACAAGCTCATTGTAGTGCAAATAAATAAATAAAAGAGAGAAAGAGAAATTATTTAAATACTGTATATAGTGGTATTTTCCTTATTAGAACAATGATAAAGCATACACAGGAATGGTAAATAAAAACATTTGAGGCAATAAGGAGAGTTCATCTGAGCAATTTATTATAACTTCTGATTTAGTTTTGTTGAAAATAAGTGTTCAGCCTCTTTATCTGAGTTCCTAAACCTCATGCCCACTCTGTAAAGCTGCCATCTTAGCAACTTTAGGCCAATTTTACCAATCATTTTGGAAAAGTGGTGCAAAATTAAGGACTTCAGTAAAATTACAACATAAAACTTACTGGGTCTAAGGCATGCTTTTAAATTATGCAATGAAATATTAGATTTGGCACGTCCTCATCACTAGTTCATATTGGTTTTGTTCTCAGTGTCTTACTCTCTAGAAATTTAAATTCTAAGTTAAAAAAGGTTTATTATAGCACACTTACAATAGACATATATTGACAAAGGTAGAGCTGTTTTTCCAGTTATTTAAGTTATATTTTTTACCTTTAATATCAAATGTGCTGAGATCACAGGAATGCAATTTCAAAACTGTATTGAGGATATTGGCAGAAACTTCTCAGTATCTTTTCTCTCCTTCCTCAACAACAGAAACTGGAGATTCTCAACTGGACCATGGCCACTGTGTTAGTCTGGGTGTTATGAGAAACAGATGCTAAGAAGGAATTATACGTGTGAGGAACTTATTAGGGGGAACATCTGTTAGAGAAGATGGGGAGGGAGTTAAGGAAGACTGGCAGGACCACCAGACTACTGAGTAGGCCTGTCCCTAAGTGCAAGAGGGAAGGGAGGAAGGAAGGAAGGAAGGAAGGAAGGAAGGAAGGAAGGAAGGAAGGAAGGAAGGAAGGAAGGAAGGAAGGAAAGGAGGGAGGGAGGGAAGAAGGAAAGTAAGTTCTTAAACTCCAGTGTGGTTCTAACAAAGTTTTGTAAAGCTGTAAGTCAGGGGTCATGGACAGGTGAGGAACCAACCAGGCCGCACAGTAGAAAGTGAGCAGCAGGAGGGTGAGTGAAGCTTCATCTGTATTTATAGCCACTCCCCATTGCTTGCATTAATTACCGCCTGAGTGCCACCTCCTGTCAGATCAGTGGTGGCATTAGATTCTCATAGGAGCTCGAACTCTATTATGAACGGCACAAACGAGGAATCTATCTTGGTTGTGCACTCCTTATGAGGATCTAATGCCTGATGGTCTGAGGTGGAGCTGAGGTGGTGATGCTAACACTGGGGAGTGGCTGCAAATACAGATTGTCATTAGCAGAGAGGTTTGACTGCACAGAGACCATAATAAATCAATTGCTTGCAGACTCATCAAAACCCTATCAGTGAGTGGCAAGTGACAATTAAGCTGCATCTGGTGGCAGGCTATAAAGTCATACCCCCTGGCCCCCAGTCCATGGAAAAATTGTTTTCCACAAAACTGGTCTCTTGTGCAAAAAGGTTGGGGACTGCTGCTGTAAGGGGTCCCTGTGACAGGCAGATTTCAGAGATGACCCCCAATGACCCTCACCTCCTGGTACCCATGCCCTTGTGAAATTCCTTCCCTTTGAGGGTGGACCCAATGTAGGACTAGGTTTTCATGACTAGAATATGGCAAAAGTGATAGGATGTCACTTCCATGATGCTACAAAAGACTGAGACTTCCTCCTTACTGGACTTTCTCTTTTGCTAATTTCAATGAAGTAAGCTGCAATGTTGGAAAGTCCCACACAAGGAGGAACTAAGGGCAGCCTCCAGCAGACAACTGTAACAGGGTGCAGCCAAGAGGGGAGCCCAAAATAGGGATTTGTAATAGGGTCCAGAAGAGCTTGGAGATAATTGGCTCCACACCACAGGGCACACTTGCCCAGAATGCTGGCAGCTGTAGCCAATTGTGGGAGGAGCCGGAAATGGGGCTGCAGAAGAAGACTGGTGCTGGGATTTAAACCCAGCGAGGCAGCCATTTGGCATCTCTCTTTCGGGACCATGTCTCTCTTTTTGGGATCACATGTCTGTTTAGGACCATGTGGCTTGAGTGAGAGTCAGGACCACAAGGCTTTGGAAGTGCTCCCTTTTGCCACATGGAGGGTGCTGGGAGGACTGTGTGCATTTGTGGGGAACTTTAGTTTGTGTTATTTCGAATGAATAATCAATTCCTTTTCTTTCCACTGAATCTTGGGCATTGAGAGATATCTTTCCTTTGGCGGCGGATATAATGAACCTGGGGGGGTTTCTTCGGGGAATAGTATATTGCCCTTTGAGGCCCCTCCTTGTTGCTCTGTAACACAACCAGGAAAGAACTAAGGCCCTTAGTCCAATAACCTGTGAGACACTGAATCCTGATAACAGCCACTCGGTGAGCTTGAAAACAGATCCCTCCCCGGTCAGGCCTCAGATGAAACCACAGCCCTGGATGGCACTTTAACTTCAGCCTTGTGAGTGTTCTTGAAGCAGAGGACCCAGATAAACTGCACCTGAATTCCTGACCCACAGAAACTGTGATGGAATAAATGTGTGTTGTTTTAAACCACTAAATTCTGGTGTGATTTGTTATATAGCAACAGATAGTTCATAGAGTTCTCAGCCAATGTTGCCCATTGGCGGACTCCTAGAAATGAGCCTACATTAGTTAACACTCCTGATGTGCTCAGCACTGGCTGGGGGCAGCCTGTGGGGAGAAGGATCTCACTGCAAATGTGGTGGTGGATTCAACAGAGCAGCAGCTTACATCCTCTTCATTCAGAGATCTGAGAGGAACTTTCTCATTGCTGCTAAAGACACTCAGAATAGAGTATATTTCCCATCTTCCCTTGAAGCTTGGATGTCATTGTGATTGTGTTCCAGTCAATATAGTGTATGTGCAAGCCATATATACAATTTTCAGGAAGGGTCCTTTAAAAAGAGGGTTATTCCATCTCAGTCCTTTCTCCTCTCTTGCTGGCTGGAATGTGATGAGATGACTAGACCTAGGCAGCTGTTTTGGACCATGAGACAGAAGCCATCTGTGGAGTATGATGAAGCTACAAAACAAAGCAAACTGAAGCCCCAATGATCATGAGATGCCTAGTTTCACTGGAGAAAGAAATAAACTTTGACTTGTCTAAATCTCTGCTTGTTTCTCTGTTCCTTGAAATAAAACTTAATTCTAATTGAAAAAAATCTAGATTTTTCTATGTAAAGTTTGAAGGTTAAAAGAGTAAATATTTCCCAGAGGATAAATCATAGCACTAAGAAAAGTTTAATTACCTAGGGCTATTACTGGAAAGTAATATTTATTCCCTATGGTGAGAGTGGTAGTGGGTAGATCTCAGCTTCTTATTATTAGGAGGGTATCCCTCTTGGCAAGGAGAAGAGAAAGAAACCACTTACGTTCATCATAGGGAAGTCTTTGAAAATAGCATGCAAGAAAGCAGCTAACCACCCCACCCCCTTTCTGTGTGCCAGGCTAAGAACGTCAGCTTCAGAGGTTAACAGGTTTGTCGAATGAAGGGACTAAGAAGGAAATCAGCTTGATTTTAATTGTCTGCTAAATCTGTTGAAAACTAACTTCCTTTAACATAATTCTTTTTGAGGCTTTCAGAGATTGAGGACATGGTAAATTTTACCCTTTGCCAGACTTGTTATTGATTCACCCCAGAACCACGCTTTGGCTGTGCACCGTGGGGCAGACACCTTCTGGTGGGTGTGGTGGTTCTCTCTGATGACTTTCAAAACATAAGTTTACTCACAAAAAATTTTTGGCTATATTAACCATAGTGTTTTTAGCCCTCATGTGTATTTTCAATGTGTGGCATCTGAGGGCTAGCATGTCCCAAGTTTACTAAGTGTTGGCAGGTAGGGAGTCAGTGTGGAGGATGGGCCTAGAGACACACCCACCTTGTCTGGCCTTGACTCTGCCACTGAACTGCTTGTGTCACCTTGGGCAAGGGCTTGGTCTGTGAGACTGCTTCCTCACTGGCCTGTGGGGTTAAAACAGTCCCTCACTTATGGGCTTGCTGTGAGGATTAAGTTTAATAGAGCGTGAACAGTCTCAGAGGCCCGGTTGAGGGCAGGGCTTGTTGTGAACACACAGTAAGCATTAGCTATTGCTGTTAATATTAACACCCTATCCAGACCCGTGTTGTCCAGCACCGTATCCACTGCTCACACGCAAGCCTCATGCTCTGGAAGTGAGGCTGGTCCAAACTGGGCTGCACTGTGAGAATAATGTCCAGACTAGTATGAAAACAAGAATGTAAAATAGTTCTCTGATAGTTTAAAAAATTTTAAAGAAACTTTAGATATATCATGTTAAATAAAATATATTATTGAAATTAATTTCACCTATTTCTTTTTCTTTTTAAATGTGGCCACTAGAAAATTTAGAGTTGCATGTATGGCTTGACCTCAGACAGGCTTTGGATAGCCTGGGTCTCGGCAGACGGACGGGTGAGCGGCAAAGTGAAGCAGGGGCCTGTGGCCCCCTCGAGCAGCATCTGGTGGTTATCAGGGCCTGGGACAAAAAAGGCGGAGATTTGGGAGAGGGAATTTACCTCCAGGGGCACTGTAGATACTGATACAATTCAGTTCCCCAGGTACTCACTGAGGCCAAGGAGTGATCACCTGAGGAAGCTGCACTCAGACCACGTGAGTCTAAAGACTGGCTGGGAAGCTGGGGGCGCAGACAGTGTCAGGCTGGAGAGGTGCAAGGCAGCAGGACCCAGGGTGCAGCCTCAGGTTTCGGGTGGAGCACATTGTTGACAGAAAGTCTAATGGCAGGGAGTTAGCAGAGGCCTCGACCAAGGGGGCAGCAGTTTAGGGATAGGAAATCCACTTCTCAGGGGCACTGTTGGTACAAACACCATTCAGTTCCACAGATATTTATGAGACATTACTTTGTTCAACACCCTCAATTAGAAACTGGAAAAAACAAAGTGCCTGGCTGCAAGGTGCTCACAGTCTAGTGGGACAGACGGTGGAAGACAAGTGAACAAGCAACTGCAGCACAAGTGTGCAACCTGCTGTGCCCATTGCAGAAAGAGCAAATCCACTCTGCGGATAAGGAAGAGTGTCCCAGAGAAAGCAGCATCTCAACTAGGCTGTGTGGGAAAGTAGGTGGGAAGGAGGGAGATGCGCGTTCAGGGTGAGGGAGCAGCATGTGCAAAGGCCGGGGCCAGCAGAGTGCTGTGGCTCCCTCGGCTGCAAGAGGCCCAGTGCTGCTTCAGAGCAGAGTGAAAGGTGGGGGTGGCAGAAGCTGGAGGGAGGAGGAGAGGCCAGACTGTGAGGGGAGTTTCACAGATGGAGGGATTTAAGGGCATGAGGTGGGGGCTTTAAAGAAGTTTAAGCAGAGGAGTGACAAGCCACACTTGTGCTTTAGAAAGAGCTCTTTAATTACATTGTGGGGGGTCTGCTGCTGGGTAACATGAATTAAACACACCCCACCTTGCCTCTCCCACCGGAGCTGGCTATAAAACCAGGACAGAATGCACAAGTGTATTTGAGGACTCTGAAGGGTAAACAGTAGCAAGTGGATTGGGAAAGAGGGCCGGCATCTGAAGTGCCCCTAAACTGGTGGCGAGTTTACATTTTCCCCTCTGGTATTTCCTAGACTCAGCATAGCCTGAATCCTGCAAATGGCATCAGCACAGAGACAGATCCAAGAGAAGCAGCCTGGGTCAGGTTCGAGGAGTGGGAGAGGGACCTCCTGATGCTAGAGAGAGGGGAAAGCCCGCCCCCCCAGTACTTTTCCTTTTCTCCATTCTCTTGCGTCCCAGCCCTTAAGCAAGTCTGAGGTGGCTGCAAAAGCAGTGATAATAAAGGGGACCCCTAAACTCTGAGGGTGGGAAACTTCCCTTCTAGCTGGAGGAGCTACAGGCCCGAGAGCATAGACTTTTCTTCCACCACTTAGTCCCAGACACAGACTCAGTTGCAGCAAGTGTGTGGCAGAACGAGTAACCAGTAAAGCCCCAGCCTTATGGCTGGAGGCTGAAAAGAAGAGCCCCAGGGAGCCAGACATTCTGAGGAAACCATGGAGAGGAAGGAGCTCAGGGAAGCAACCTCATAAAGTTGTGTATGACCCCCAGGCTCACCCCTGCATTGAATAGCCTGGTTCTGACCCTAGACAAAGTGTCAGAGGCCTTGAGAACTGAACCATGCCAGAGACTGCAGTCCAGCACCCCGGCCACCCGCTGGGTGGCACGCTGTGGGACACATCTGAATAGCACTGCCAAAGCTTTGAGAATGGCTCTGACATTTAAACCACATGGACAGAAGGCTGGGCAGTACTGGCAGCCTGAACCCAACAGTTTGCTAAAAAGAAGCAGTTTTCTTGCTTAAACACAAACATCAGCATTGTCTACAGGTTTGAAATAAATCCCTGTGCCTTGTAATATCCAAAACACCCATGAAAGAACCCAGCACTACCTAGCATAGGAAGAACCGGGCGCACTCTAACTTGCATGGAAGAAGAACCGACAGGTGCCTGAGTGAAGGTGTCACAGATGTTGGAAGTGTCTGGCAAAGAATTGAAGGCGGCAACAATAAGAATGTTCCAAGAAGTAAGGGCAAATCCTCCCCAGATCAGTGGAGAGGTAGAAGTCTTAGCAAAAAATAGAAAACACTCAGTAGAAAAGAGAATCAAATGGGAATTTTAGAAGTGAAAAATATGATAACCAAAATTCATAAAACTGATTGGGCTCTATGGAGATGTAGAGGAAAGGGTCAGTGAACTAGAAGATAGACCGGTAGAATGATCCAATATGAATAACAGAATGTTCAGCTCTTGACATTCAAAATTGACTTTTACAGCCTGACAACAAGCCTTGATAAAAGAAAGTAGTTTTCTAATGTGTTTAGCTCCTGTTTAGCACCTTAAACCAAGCCTGAGGGGCTTGGATGTTAGGGGTCTTGGCAAAGTGTGAAGGAGAGGCCTGTCTCGTTCAAGCAGCCTACTGCTCTGGGTAGAGGAAGAGAGAAAATCCATCCCCGCTTAAGCTGGGAGATGATGAGAGAAACAAAATAGTGAGAAAGAGGCAGGAGAGGTAGCTGCCTCTGGTTGGACAGGATGGAGAGTGTTAGAGGGTCAAGGTGTGTTGAGGCTGCCTGTTCCAGCTCGGGACAGGTGATTATTAAAACTTCAGGAACTGTATAGGCTGGTTGTTACATATTGAGGTTGGACCTGGTGGGAATCTTTGTAAATACTTCAGTCCCCTGGAGAACCTGTTGTTGAACTATCAGCACACCCCTGGTGACAGGTAGATCCAAGAGAGGATGGCAGTGGGCAGAGGGTGGGCATCTCCCCCGCTGAGCCATTGGAAGAGTGGGGGGAAAGCTGTGCAGGGACCTGTGCTAGCGCAGGGGGAGTGGGCAGCACGGCAGGTGATGTGGCTGGGTGGAGAGTGCGTCTGGTTAACACTCTCAACCCTACCTTGTGTCCCACGTGGCACAAATGCTGAGCTGAAAGCCACTGTGTCAGCCCTGGGGCCCGCGGTGGTGAGGCGAGGGGCCCTTCATGGGGCCTGGCCGGGGCCAGAGGGCCAGAGGTGTGGGTGGAGGGAGACTTCTCAGTGTTATGAATCTCAGGGGGGCCAAGAGCTTCGCTTTCTGTGTTTCTCTGATAAGAGATATTTTCCTGTCCCATGAAGAGAGTTTGAAACTGTTCCCAGCCTCTGTTAAAGGGACCAAAACCCTTACAAAGAACAAAGCTTTTTGAGAACAGTTTAAACAATGCCTCTGAACACATTTTTATTATAGCGTCAATGTCTGCCAAAATTTTAAGATCAAAGAATGCTGAATAGATTTATACAATGCTTTGCAAAAAAAAAAATTAGTGAATGCTTTACAAGAAACTTACATTTTTTGGAAGGGCATGTCCAGTATTAAATGTTCATGGTCCCATTGTTTTTTCCTTGCCCACTAAGAAAAATAGTTTCAAGATAAGTTATTTTTTTACCTTTAAAAATTTAAAAAAATATTTTGGTAAAGGATATGTGACATAAAGTTTACTTGTAAAACCGTTCTGAGGTTTCCAGTGGCACTGAGTGCGATCACTTTGTCGTGTAGCTGTCCGTGCTATCTGTCTCGGAGTACTTCATCCCCTAAACTCACCTTTGTGTTTTTTAAGATGCAAGTTGCGTCACAGACTTGAGGGTCCACATTTTCATGTTGACTGTATTTAGAATTGTTCTACCGTTCTGTATAGCTATCACATACTTGTTTGAATGCAAGCAGTCAAAAATGACTCAGAGGAAAAAGGGAAGGGAAGAGGAAATATTTATCAAGCGCCACCAAACCCCAAGTGTTATATATTCCACACAACAATCTGTGAGGCAGAGACTGTTGTCCCATTTTACAGATGAGGAGCCTGAGGCACAGAAGAATTAAGCAGCTTGCCCAAGTTGGTACAACTGGGAAGTGATGGAGCTGAGACTCAACCCCCGTCGGTTTTGCAGTGGGACCATGCTCTCAGGTGTTGTAGACAACTTTCATCCCAAAGGAAAGAAGGAGAAAGGGGTTGGGTGAAATGTGAACTTTGGGACTGTTGGGCTGCCAGTTACTGAGAGATACTTCTAGCAAAGTGTGGCTTTTGCCTTGTTGGAAATTTTTAAGGACCAACAGTCAGCTCTTTTCCTGCCTCATGAATCCTTGGACTGAAAGGACCCATCAAGGACTTCTGTGATTCATGTTCACATTAAAGTAGTCCCATTGTTGCCTGTCTTTATGAAATAGTGACACTAGGGACAAGATAAGGAAGGGGCAAGTATAGGGAGCTAGTGGCAATGGAATTCCAGGCAGAGGGGTGGATGTCTGGGCCGGGCCACTGCTCCTAGACGTCCCTGTTTTGCTCAGAATATTATATCTGAGGTGGACGAGGCAAGTGCTGAAAAGGAAGCAGGTGGCTTCTTCATGGATACAGGGATGGGTGGACTTTGCCAGGGAAGTCTTATCCTCTCCAGAGATAAACCGGAAATGTAGGCTTCTGACTGTATTCTGAATACAGTCTGACTGAATTCTGCTGCTGTTCCTGGGGCTGCTTCTTAGGAAGGTGTAGTTAGAGTTATGTTATGATATGATATTAACTAATTTTTGTCAGCCTCTGTAATAGACATTACATAATCTCCCAATGACAGGAAGACTTAACAAGCGAGGGGATGGAGGTCATGTGGCCCAGAGGGGGCGGGAGCAGGACATCGGCTGAGGTCCTCCTGTGCTCCATGTCAGTGCTCATTTCCACTTGATGGTCCGGCATCTAGTGTTGAAGTCACACTCAAGTGGGCACTACACTTGCCTCCACTCTGACTTTCCTGTGCCCTCTCATTAAGCCTCAGTCGTATAGTATTATGAACAATGGGAACTGTACTACCTACTTCCTTGGATTGCTGTGAGGATTAAGTAAAATTATACACATGAGAACGTTGGCTAGATTGTAGGTACATGTTACAGGTTGAATTGTATCCCCCACCAAAAGACATATTGAAGTCCTAATTCCCTGTACCTAAGAATGTGACTTTATTTGGAAATACAGTCTTTTCAGCAATTATCAGATTAAAATGAGATGATTAGAGTAGGCCCAAATTTCATATGACTGATGTTCCTATGAAGTTGGACACACAGACAGACCCGCACAGGGGGAAGGTGATGTGAAGATGGCCAGGGAGAGGCCGTGTGGAGATGGAGGTTTGCAGTGATGCGCCCACTAGCTGGGGCATGTCTGGGGACACCAGAAGCTAGGAGAGGCAGCATGCAGTTGTTCCCTGGCAGCCTCAGAGGGAACATGGCCCTGTCACTACCCTGATTTTGGACCTCTGGCCTCCAGAACCATGAGACAATACATTTCTGTTGTTTGAAGACACTCAGTTTGTGATACTTTGTAACAGCAGGCCAACCAAGCTAATACTGTGCACAATCAATGCTTTTTTTCTTCCCTAGACCATTCATTTCACCAAAATTCAAACCAGGAGTTGGAGATTTGTTCAAGGGTGAACGAGACCTTGTTTCTGCTCTCGGGATGCTCATATCCCGAGAGGGCAGATGACAAGCAAACGATTGTGGCGGTAGAGTGTGGTTAGTGTCATGATTCAGTCAAGGCGAAGGGAGGCTGCTGGGGAGCCCCGGAGGGGGACCTTGACCCCAGCCTGAGCATCAGACAGGGACAGCTTCTTGGAGGGAGCGATATTCCAAAAATGATGTAATGGTGTTTTGGAGAAGAGCAAGGCTTTCATGGAGCAAGGTTGTTAATGACTTTTTTGTTGTTCTAATGGAACATGCTCAGCTCCAAGTTGATATGAAAATATTCAGGGCAAAAACAAGCTTAGAGAGAAGCCTGTGTGTCTGGTTCACTTAGCAGTTTTGGCTCCAGAATAAATTCTAACTAGGGTGCTGTCTTGTGAAGTGGTTGGTTGGTAGGTAATGGTGAGTGGGAATTGAGGTAGGGCAGGGCAATAATGAGATCAGGGGTCATCAGTCAACAGGCAGAAACCAACGTCTTCCTGAGGCAGAATATTCCCCTTGGGCAGCTCTCTTTCTTCAACATGCACCATGCAGAGGGAGAAGACCCCAAAACGTGACCTCAGCCACCAGGGGCCATTGCGTAGGGTGTGGACGGCGCGGAGGGAGACCGGGACTGGAACCCAGCGTGCGCACACTCGCCAAGCACGTGTCTGGGCACGAGCGTGTGTCTGCCCAGAGGACCAGCTCCCCTTTGCTCTGTGTGAAGGTGGCACCTTCTTGCCAAATCGTATTTTCACAGAAACCTCGTCATGCCTCGTCACGCAGCCAGAACCAAGTGCCACTGGTTCTGGTTCCACTCAGAATCTGGTTTCCAATTCACACAAAGGTGTCATGACCCCTAGTGCTGGTTCCAAGCATGGCACTTGGTCTGGATCCATGGGAGCTCCATCTCAGCTGAGTTACTGCCTGACCGTTAACCTGCCAGTCTGAACCTTTGCTGTATGGCTTTTGGCTCATCCCCCTGATGCTGAGATCATATCTGGTTTTGGTGGAGCTAGAGAGCAAAGGACACAAGAAAGCCAAAGCTGTTGGTTAATAAATCTGAGTTATACATATTGTCTGTATAGCTAGGATGATGTCCTCTAAAAATCTCATTCTTGTCATGTATAAAAATGTCTAGTACTTTGTAAAGTACTCTGTGCTTGTGACTTCTCTTCTGGACCGCACCGCAGGTTTGCTGTGGGGAGGGTAACTGGCCATGCTGTGGGGGGTGAGGGCTGAGCTCCAGTCCAGAACATCAACAGACAATGGGCCCTGATCTTCTTCTCAGGAGGATGGTGAGGAAGGGACCCTGGTCACAGCAGGAGCAATACACCCTGCCCGTCTTGGAGCAGAAGGAAAACCAATATCCTGGGGACAGTCCCAGGTTGCAGGTGGGTCCGAATGGGCGTCGGGATGTCAGTGGGGAAGCAGAAGGAGCGGGGGGTGGGGGTGGCGCACTTGTGAGGGAACGGGCGTCCTGTTCTGCTGTGGGCCCGGGGCAGGAAAGTCCTGCTCTGCTGCACACCTGGGATTCCTTTTGTGTTGGCCTGCGGGTTCATAGGGAGACACTCCACCAATAACAACTTAATTAATATCCCTGACTTACCACTCTTCTAGCATATTACAGAATCTCTTCAGATCTCTTCAGACCCGTCTCACATTCTCCGCTGGTTATTTCTGGGCACCCCAAGCCAGCTCCAGAGCAGCTCTGTCCTATTTCACTCTGCATCATGCTCCTCCCAGGCTGTGTGTTTAGGGAGGGGGGAGTGCGGTACCCAAGCCCAGGCCGGGTCCTCCGTCCCCTCTTTGTGCTGGGTGCCCCTTGGGTTATGAAATCAGCCAAGCTGTGCCACACCCTCTTGCCCCCGTACTGCATTGCCACGGAGGCCCCACGAAATGCTGCCGGTGCCCTGGAATTCCTGTGAGTTCTGTGTAAAGTCAGCTCCTGGCTCAGCTCCTGGCTGCAGCTTCTCTCCCCTGGAGGCTCTGCCACGCATCCCGGTGGCTGGGTGAGGACACGAGACGCCAGGTCCTCCTCTCTGCCACGTCTCTGCCCCCAGGAGCCCACACACAAGGCGAAGCCAACGTCGTCATTTCCACCCCCAAAATATCCAGCAGACATGACATGTGTGCTTGGCCAAAGTGAGGACTGACTTCCTTCCAAAGTTGTGCTGAATTTTAATTCCCCATTTTTAGGGCTTCTTCTCCAGCCATGAAGGGTGCCTGGGAGCGAGGTCCCTGAGAGCACGAACAGGTGCCACTGGCTCTCAGCAACGACTTCAGTGTCCTATTCCTGATATTAACATTCTGGCGGCCTGGATGTGGCTGTGAAACATCAAAGTCAAAACATAAAATATTGAACAATAAAATCCAATGAAAAATTGAACAACAGCAACAACAACACAACTGCAACCAGACTGTTGTTGTTCAACAACAACAACAACAACAACACAACTGCAACCAGACGGCCCTCGGGTATGGAAGTGAGGGGCTTAAAATCACAGCATGAAGAACAAATAGTACCATGGGAGGCAACAGTGGGCAAATCCAATGTGATTATGAAAAACTATGGCCAGGGAGCAAGGCAGGAGTGAGAAGCAGCTTTCTCTCCTAAGTGCCTCCAGGTGTGACGTTACCCAGCTGGTGCAGGGAGTCCTTATCAAGAGCTCAGGCTTTGCCAGCGTGGGCTTGACACCAGGGGGCCAACAGAGGAGTTTCTGCATGACGATGTCTTTCAGTTCCTTTCATTTCATTACAAAAGATGAGCTGGAAAGAGAACTAGAAGGGAAGTATTTGTGTCCCCAAGAGGTCATATGTAGAAACCTAACCCCCAGTGTGATGGCATTTGGAGAAGGGACCTGTGGGAGGTGATTAGGGCATGAGTGTGGAGCCCCTGTGAATGGGATCAGTGCCCTCATCAAAGGCACCTCAGAGAGTGACCTCCTCCCCTCTGCCACGTGAGGATACCCAGCCTGTCGACCTCTTGGACTTCCAGCCCCCAGAGCTGTGGGAAATAAATCTCTGTTGTTTGTAATCTCCCTCTTCTGTGATATTTTTGTCAGAGCGGCCTGAATGAACTGAAACAGAAGGAATGGTCACAAAGACCCTGGTCCAGACACTGGTAAGAGCGATGGCTCCTGAGTGTGATTTTTTTTTTCTGGAGCACCACATCAGGCTCTGACAAAGCAGTGGTGGGGAGAAAGCTGAAGGACACAGAGGCTCAGTGGCTGTCGGCTCCACTCTCCAGGCCTCCTTGCACCGGGCCCATGTAGGGGCTCCTGCAGGTTCCACATCTTCCTGAGTTTTTCAGCACCTCCTTCTTATCACCGTTAGACCAGCTGCTCCCTGCCCCCTGCCCCCAGCACTGCAGTCTGTTCCGCTCATGGAGCATTCGTTTGGGTTTCAGTGCTGCCTCCTTGTTTAGGCACCCTTCCCAGACTGGCCTCCCCCCCTCCCTCCTTCCCCTATTTGACCCATTCCCCTGGAACCTTGCACGAACCCTTGCCTGCTGGCCTGGCTCCACACCTTCCACCATGGGAGGGGACTCCGATAACAGGAGTCACACGTGAGAAAGGGGTGCATGAGAAGGGAGTTGTTCGGGAGGGTGACTAGTGGGCCCTTTGGTGGGGGGCGGACCTGGAGAGAGATCTGGTCCACAGTGTATAAGCACTGGCAGATCTGTTTAGTTTCAGGAGCACAGGTAAGTATTCACAGAAAAGCTTGTGCTTGGGTGAAAATCTCTTGTATTATATACTTTACTTAGTGTAAAATGGGGTTCTCTACCATATCACAGGCACCAGGACCTCCAAAGCCCCATCCATCCTTCGAGGTCCAGTGCCCATGCACTCCACCGCTGAGCCATCTGTCAGTTCATAAAACCAGTCTCCTCCTTCTCTTTTGTGATAATACCCACCACGGGCTACCCACTACAAGAAATATTTGAAACCTTCTTTCTTCTCTTTTCTAAAATATAAGCTGATTTTGAGCAGGGATTATAATATATACTATTCATTTTTATATTCTATGTTCTAGATTTTGTATTCTGTTCAATGCAGTAGCCAGCAAATAGTTGGTGCTCAACAAATATTTACAGAAGGAAGGAAGGGAGAAAAAAAGGAAGGAAGGAAGGTGGAAGGAAGGAAGAAAGGAAAAAGGAAGGAAGGAAGGAAGGAAGGAAGGGAAATAGAAAGTGAGAAAGCCAGACTATCCCAGTCCATTTACCCAGGTGAGTTTGAGAGTGAGTGATCCAAGATTTATTTGTTGAAGAACATAGTGCAGTTCTTCCAAATAATGAAACTCAAATCATAGTCTTTTTCTTTTTTTGCTGTGCTCTCATTGGTGAATTTATCCAACCCCTTTTAGCCTATTTTGTTTTTAAGATTGTTTGCTACTTGACTTAAATTCTGCAAGCCCACAACTGAGACCATAAAGTGTTTTTATTCTATAGTCTCCAACCAAATAGTCAGGGCAGCCACTCAGCTAGAGTGAGCCTGGGATGCAGTCAGACAGATCTGAATCCCAGCCTGCTGAGCCCAGCCAGGAACTGGGGGCCAGGCTCCTCCATTTGCTAATGGTACCTTCCTCTTCTGCACCTGAGGTCACTGCATTAACACCCCTGGGCTGTTAATGAGATTAAGTGTTGAATGCAGGTAAAAGGGTGCACACATAGCAAATGCTCAAATAATTGGTAGCTTTAAAAAAATTGTTGCTGTTATTGTTGTTCTGCCTTCTCAGACGTCTTTCTACAACTTATACATGTTAATCTTTTTAGTCTACCTTTATGTGAGAATACTTAGTATCCCTTTGATCATTTCAATAATTTTCTCTGGCCTCTTCTTGAATGTTCCTCTACCATTTCTGAGTGGAAGAGAGGGAGGGGAGCTGCAGTAAAGTGATGTGGGCGTACAATGGCAAGGCTGTTTTTTCCCTCCATCGTTGGTTCAGTTTCAGGGAATCCATAAAACTGTCAGCTTGGTGAAGAGCTCATTGTTTTCAGCTAAAAGAACATTGATGTGTACATTTTCCTCAGCAGTAAGGAGACCAAGATAGTGGAGGAATTTCCTCTTTCACACATTTTAAAGAAAAGCTGGCTTAGAGGAGAGAAACAATTTTAGGCTGGTATATTTGAAGGCAGCTGAAGGCTTCAGTTCCAAAAGGAACAACTGAAGTTGTTTACTAGCTGCATGTAGAAGGGCTCTCTCCCAACTCCTCGGGAACCACTGTTTGCCAGATAAAATGATCGGGAAGTTAGAGGAACTTGCTTTGCTGACTGAGAAACCTGTAGCTGATTCAAGTCTGAAATCGAACTGCTGAGTTGACTAGCTCTCTCTTCACACGTCCCCTGAAGTCGGGATGTGGCCCTTCCCACTCTCCCGCTAGTTACTTTGGGTTATTTTTTCTGAAGGCAGATGTAATAGTTAAATTTGCAGATATTACATTTAGTTCTTCATGTTTTGGATCCCTATCTTTTTTTTAACAGAAAACAACTTTAATTAAATATTACACACATTTCCTTTTGTAGGCCCCTTTGGCCTAGTTATAATGTTTCTGTTTTGGGGAAAACTGGTAACTGAAGGTCTTCCTTGACTTCTCCGAGTTAATACTCCAAGCATATAGCTCTGAAATATGACCCCACCGCAGGTCTAATAAAACTAGCTACACTTAGAAGAAGTCGAGGAACCTTTTCGGGACTTACAAAGAAATGTGGGATTCGGGTGAGAGCTGGGCCCAGCACTGTTTGAGGATAATGTAGGAGAAGTAAACTAGGAAACAGGGCTTCAGTTCCACAGGTGAACACCCGCCTCTCACGGACTAATGTTTGTGTCCCCTGCAAATTCATTTGTTGAACTCTTAACTCCCAAAGTGATGGTGTTAAGAAGTGAGCCGCTGTGAGGTGATTAGGTGATTAGTGACCGTGTAAAGGAGACCCCATTGAGCTCTCTCGCCCCTTCTGCCATGTGGGCAGACAGAGAGAGGCTGTCTGTGAACGAGGGAGCAGGCCCTTGCCAGACACCAAATCAGCCAGCACCTCCTTGATCTTGGACTTCCCAGCCTCCGGGACTGTGAGAAATAAATTTCTATTATTTATAAGTCACCCAGTTTATGGCATTTTTGTTATAGAAGCCTGAAGAAATGAGGCACCACTTTATAATAATAACTCACTTTGATTGAGTTATAAGACAGGTACTGTTCCAAGCACTTTATGTGCATTTTTATTTGATTATCACAGTATTTCTATGAGGTAGGTGTAATTATTGTTGACACTTATAGATGAGGAAACTGAGGCTCAGAGAATTTAAGACACTTGCTGAGTTAATAGCTAGGAAAGTTAGAACTGAAAACTGGCCTGTGTAATTCTACATGTGTTCTGGACTCCTAGTATCTTTTCTCTTTTTTCACTTTACCTTTTTCACGTCCCCAGTTTCTTCTTAGGGAATAGCATGGTTCCGCTATTCCGCTATTCAATAACTTGAATCCAGCACTGGGGAGTGGGTCATGTGATTAAGGCTAAGCCAATCAGTGCAGGACCAATGTGATTGGTCAGGAGTGGTTGTGTGACCCAAGACATTGCACTCAAAATGAATGGCAGGGTGTTGAGATACAGTTGTCTCTCAATTTTTTTTTTTTGTATTTTGCACAAGTGAAATTATTTGTAATTATAGAAAAGATTGTTTGAGGGTGAAGTCAATATTCAGGGAGGTCAGAGGTGAAAGAACTGCAGAAGAATAGAAGTGAAGTGCTGAAAGTAGCATGAACCTCTGCAGCAAACCATGGCTGACACTGAACCCTGGAGCTGAGCAGTCACTGGGATCAATGAGGTCCCCATATGCATAAGCCCAATTGAGTTGAGTCTCTCTTTCTCATAGACCAAACATTTTGAGTGATGTGATCACACTCTCCCAAGTGAATCTTCAGAATTTTGCCTGGACCCTAGCCTGGCAAAGCTTCCCTTGGGCACTGGCATTTCCTTTAAGAAAAAAATAAATAAACACAGAGAGGTTAAGGTTGCAAGGGGGAGAGCAGTATGTGGAGGTAGACGAGGGTATAGAGGGGATAAAAGGTGATGAAAAAATAAAATAAAAAAGTAAAAGCATATTGAAATAAAAGGTGTGTGTGTGTGTGTGTGTGTGTGTGTGTGTGTGTAGGCTTGAGGCCCCAGGTGACTGCAGCTGGCTGATTTCCCCAAGAGCTGTTTGGTTCTGGAGGCACAGTATAATCTTGAACCAAATTGACTTTTTTGGGGGGGAGGACTTTATTGAGGAGAAATTTTTAGAATATTTGATATGATTTTGAAACAGCAGCAAACTCTGTGTATGAGAAAATGAGAAGTAAATTAAGTTCTTTGTGCACACTCACCCCCCGCCCCTGGGAGCACACGCAGACGTGCCCCCCAAGAGAGCTGCCTGGCGCTGCCCACCTCCTCTACACCGCCTACTGCCCAGAGGCCAGTGCCAAATGTCACCCGAATTACCACGTTCTGCCGGAGTGTTCAGGAGAGATAATGATCTTGGCTGCCTCTCCTACCAGGACTGTTTGTATTTCAATGGGAGACTTGTAAACAGTAAGCGATTTTCTCAACTTGCAAGAGTGAAATTCATGGTGGAATTTAAGGCCCATAACAGGACACTAAAGACAGATGTATTTTGGGCCAGAAAAACACTTTCTTTTTCTCTCAAATCATGCATTCTTAGTGCAACTGCTGTGTACTCAGTCATGGTTACAGTTGGCCCCGTATATGAAATTCCTTGTTTAACTCAAAAGTACAGCATCTGAAACTTTCACATACACCTACACGTACACACGATGTTGAATTTTTAAGAAGAGGGCAAAGACTAGGAAGGGAAACAGCTGAGCTGCAGAAAAATAAGAGTGAGCTCATCCCCTCCTCCTCCCCTGCCGCCGGAAGGCTGTGACGCCATCCTGAGCTGTTGAACACAAGTGTGCCCAGAAGCCATGCAGGGCCTTTGCTAGAACAGGGGTGTTTACCAAGCAGGGAGCAGGGGAATGAGTCTCATTAGAGGCAATGGTGAAGGATAAGAAACTCAGTTAGCGGTTTGAGCACATAGTGGTCCCACCCTGAGTGTGGAGGTTTGCTCCTGAGCCCAGCACAGCCACAGCTGGTCTTTTCTCCTGAGCATTTAGGGGCATTACTACACTACTGTAATTTTGCCTCTTTATAACCCAGAAAACCTCAGATTCTTGTTTAAAGTTTTGATTCACCAGGCACATGGGCTGCTATACTAGGTAGTTTAATTATATACAGAGAATAATTAATATCAATGAACATTTTTAAACTATGAATTTTCTCCCTCTTTAAATCTCGAATGTAATGGCACTTTGAGGAATAGGAAAGTCCTGAAGATGATCGAATGAACTCAGTCACCTGATTCTAGCCCCTTAGTGGGAGCCACAGGGCCAGACAGACACGTTGGGCGCAGGGAGCCTGGAAGGAGAGGGGCGAGGAGAAGGACACAGGACGGTGAAGGGGCTGTGGAGCCCACCATTCAATTCTGCACATCCTGGGGGCAGGAGAAGACAGGGCTGCCATAACAGCCTTGGCAGCAGACAGGCACCCTGCTCATTACGGAAGGCATTGTGGTGTTTCCGCATGGGCAAGATGTGTCCACTGGCCAACGTGCGGCTTTTTAATATTTCAGGGACAGCAAGTTCCATGATGGCAGGGAAAGTGTCTGTTTTGCTCCCTGGAGTATGAGTGCAGGGCCTGGTTCGTTCTGTTCAGCAGTTATCAATCAAGTAGGACTGTGATGTCACTCATTACAAGGTTTCATCGGCTTCCCCACCCTTGTGGTCCGAGGTGTGGGGCTGGCCCAGGGGAAGGAGGGGTACGTATCCCCAGCGCTTTGACTTTAGCAGTGCCACCGTCCTGCTCAATCTCTTAGCATTATGCATGCTGTGCCAGCCCCCGACCGTGTCTGGAGGAAACTGCATTATAACTCCAGGACTAGACTCAGATTCTTGGAATAACCACGAGAAATGGTTTTGGGCCAGCTTTCTTTATTCTGGGTAAGTGAGGAAGCACTCCTAAGTAGCTGAGAAGTAGGGCGTTTGGTGCGAGGTGGCCATCTGGGGAAGAATGATGGACCCTCAAGACTGCTCAGTGAGTACTAGAAGGCTCCTTAGAAGCAGGTACTTTCTGGCACTTCATTACATGTGTGGAGCCTGGGGCACCTGGTGCTGGGGATGAAGTCAGCATTGGCACATCCAACAAGCTCCTTGAGGCTCCTTTTGCAGTTGACTGGCTCGTCTTGCACAGTAGGTTCAGGCTGAAGAGCTTGCAGTTCCTATGAGATGGATCACTGTGCTTTTGAGCTGCTCAGGAACAAATGACGGTAGCATTGGCACAGGCCACCATGGGATTGTTTTTATTATACAGTTTCAGCAAAACCTGGTATTCTCCCTGAAAGGGACACAGGGAAAGTGTGAGGTGTGCAACCTATAGAACAATCAACTGTTTAGAAAATAGTTATCATACACCTTCTATGTGCAGGCATTGCTCTAGACCCTGCAGATAAAGTAGAACAAGACAAACCAAATCTTACACTGTGAAGCTCGTGGGCTCGCTGGGAGAGATGGACAATGCATGTGACCATTAGCTATGTATGTGGTACATCACATGCCGATGTTACAGAGAGAATTCAAGCAGGGAAGGGGGGCGGATGGGAGTGCTGGGCAGCACAGGGCAGGGTCGGATGGGACGAGTGCCAGCTGGCAATTTTAAGTAGGGTAGTCAAGGCAGGCCCCGCAGAGAAGGTGCGGGCCTACACCATGCTGCCCTGGGGGCTCGTGCTCCCATGTTCAGGAAGAGTGAAGAAGTCAGTGGGCCTTTAGGGACAGGGAACCACAGGAGCAGAGAGAGGGGATGAGGCCATGGATGGCCTCACTGGCCATGGGGATCCTGGCTTTGACTCTGAAAGGGATGGAGGCTGCCAGTGAGGACAGTGTTTTTCCCAGAGGAGAACCCCTGTGGCTGCCTCTAACAGAAGGCTGTGGGGAGAGAGGTTGGCAGCAGGAAGAGCATGTAGAAGGTGACTTCATGAGCCCATGTGAGAGATGGTGAGCACTTGGAGCAGATGGTGGAGAGGGACTGGGGGTTGGATTCTGAATAGATTTTGAAAGAAGAGCTGACATGATTTTCTGAGGAAGCCCATGTGGGTGAGAGAGGAAGAGAGGGGTTAAGGGTGACTCCAAGGATTGGAGACTCCAAGAGTGACCTGAGCAACTGGAAGGACAGGGTCATTTGCTGAGACAGAGAAGACTTCTGGGGGAGCTAAATTCTACTGCATGAAGCCAACATGCGCTATCGCTGCCTTTTAGGGTTTCTTTCTGGAACAACACTCCATAGAGGAACCCTTTTGTCTGTGTGTCGTGGCTGCTGCACAGGCCTGTGTGGAGCTGCAGAAGGAACCCAGGGGTTGACCACATCTGTTTTGTTCCCAGCAGAACCCTGCCCAGCCCCCACGGACCCATGTGGCGTCTGTAGACTCTGCAGTCTGGAGAAGAAAAGCTCGGGGTGGGTGACTGTAGTGCTATGCAGGGCAAAGGGCCCAAGAGGGAAGGATGCATAAGACTCCTGGCACATTTTTGATGTGCCTGTCACCAGAGAAAGGAAAGGAGTTTCATCTGTGTAAGACGAGGGAAGGAGTACATCAGACGACTGGGTAGAAGTTGCGCGAAAGGTAGTGTTTGTTAGAAGAAACGCTTCCTGGCAATTAGCAGAAGTCCAGGAGCAAGCCAGTTCCCACCACTGAAAACTGTATTCAAGACACCCAGGTTCTGCTCAGGATGGTGATTAGGGTGTGAGGATTGATTGGAGCCCGCAGGCACCATTTAACTGGAGGACTTTGTGATGTATAGGCTTCTGTGGGTCTGATTGCTCAAATATCAACCAGTTGAGATTTCAGAAGCAGTGTTAGTTAACCAAAGCTCTGTAAAAGTTAGAGAATAAATAATAAGTAAAGACCAGCTCAAATTTGCATCTGATTATGTTTCATTATCATCATCATTATCATTATCTATTTTTCTTTTAACTTTCTCTATGCATTTAAGTACATACTCTGTACAATTATTGAAAACAAAATGAAGTTTTCATTATTGCTTTATAGACCTAAGCAAAGATATAGTATTTAAAGGAAGGATTTCTGGATTGTGAGTTATAAGATATACATACTCTGCTTTAACCAGCAAGAGTATTTAGGCAACTGTGCCCAACTCTAGGCAGGTGGAAGGACATATAGAGGACAGGAGGGGCAGAGCAGGGACAAGGGACAGAGAGCAGTGGCCTTTCTGCTGTTGAAATGAGCACTGAATTTGTGAGTTAGGGGTTTGTAGTTCTGGGCACTTATGTAGTTCAGGCTTTACCTATAAGTTGCCCATGAGCTTTTAGAAGCCCAAAGGTCTCAAATTCTAATTCAGAAAGCAGCAGTCATAGACAGATGTAGAGCTCTAGGCAGGACTGAAATCTGGGCCAAGGGACTGGTTCTGTTAAGTAAAGAATACCAAGACACTAAAGGTTGATTGCTGAGTGGAGTAGTTTTCAGCCAAGCAGGTACAGAATTAGCACAGATCCCCTCTCTGGGGGATTTGATGGGAGGAGGGGATCTTTTAAAACCAAAAAGCTTTGCACTATCTCTGTCCCATATTAGGAAGCAAAATCTTTGAGCCTTGCTGGCTGGCCTTCAGCCAGGGAAGCCTGAGCTGCCTGCAGCTGGTCCTGGGCCAACATGGGAGCCCATGTGGGGATTAAGGCCTCCAGCTACCTCTGCTGCCGTGTGACAGGCTGCATGTGTCCTACTTGGGTGTCAGCCGGCTGGGGCGGGGTCAGGGCTGGGGAGATTTCTGCTTCCCAGGCCCAGGGCTCAGAATGGAAGAGGCAAGAGGATTAGGTAAAGAGAGTCTGTGGGTGGTTAAACGCTCAGACCCAGATCAAGGAGACCTGGCCACATGTTTGCCCTCATGTTGGCCAGCAATCTCATTGAGCGCCGTTGTTGGTTGAACATAGGTACTGCACTCACCCAGGTGTCCTGGCATAATGCCAGGACTTAAAGCTTTTTACATTTCAGGTAAATTTTCTTATAAAGAGATTCTATGACTATAAGAAGTTATTTTCGCCCTCTATTTCACAGCAATTACTAAAGGGAACTGGTTTATTTTTTTTAAAAAATTCAATAATGGAAGATGGAAATCAATAGTTTGCAAATATTAAATCAGTCTTCAGAGTGTGTGTGTGTGTAGGGGTCAGAAACAAAATGAGGAAGGGAAAAATTCAAATAAAGATTGAAAGAAAAATCTATGTGGAGAATTTGGGCCCCACATTCTAGAAGTGATGAGAATTTGTTAAATTTATACTGAAAGGCTTGCAGTGGAAAGTCTGGAGAAGAACACCAGAGGGGGATGGGAAGGTAGGACAATTCCCAGCTGCTAGAACAGTGCTGGTGGAAGTCCCAGATCATCTGGAGACATGATGGTTTTGACCTTAGGAGCCCAGAGGCTGGGATAGAAAGGAAACATACAGGAGAATTGAAACTAATTTAAACAAATTCCATATGGGGAAGGAGACCATTTTTCAGAGTCACATACTAGTTTTGGAAGACAGAAAGGATGATGTTAAAAACAAAAAAAATAAAATTATTACATTTTTGTGATTACTTTTACACTGCCCCATAAGATTCTCTCACAAATAGCATGCTGAAAATGTATTGCTTATGTCAGAGGTTCTTGAGTCCATCCATCTATTAAACTCACATTATTTTGAGAAAAATGGAATTAGAGGAAAATTCAGTTCTTGGCTGTGAGGCTCAAAAGTGAATGCTCAGGACATGGGCGCTTTATTTACTTGGTAGCAGCCCATGAATAATAGTGCAAGGATGGTAACTGGGGGACACTTAAGTCCTTATGGCTGTGTGTTTCTTCCTTTCTCTAAATGGCCAGCCTTGCCAGCACGAATGACAGCAAGCCTGTGCCTGCCTCCCCAACACCCGGCAGCTCCAGCCACATGGAGTCCCCAAAGACACAGCAGTCCTGCAGGGACAGAATGCCTGCATCCCTCCAGCTGGGAGTATCTACCCAGAAGATCCCCCAGGGTCTGACATGACATAAAATGTTAAATACCAAGATGACAAGACAGATCAGTGTGTTAAACATTTGAAAGTGCCTACTTTGAGGTATCAACTTTATGGAGGAATGGTCTTCTTACTGATGGCCTATGAAGGCTTAACTGTTTAATTCCCTGTTCCTCCTCCTCCTCCCCTCCCTTCTCTCCCATCACTTCCACCTTCTTCTGCTTCAAGAAGCAGTAACAAAGCAAAATAGAAAGCCAATACCTTACCTTGGGAATATCAAATCCAGGATTATTGACAGGGCCAGCATAATAAATCTGTTCTGAAAAATATACAAAACATACACAGTATTATTCAACCATTTAAAACAAAAATGATTTCTTATATTATCTGTGCTCACTGTGCCCTGGGGATCCAGTGATGAAGAAAAAGCTCTTTGTCCAAACACTGTTTATATTCTAATGAGGAGACTGACAATACATGAACAGAGAAGCAAGACAGTAGCTAGATGTAAAAAGTGCTCAAAGGAGACATGCAGTAATCTGAGTGAGTCAGATGGCGTGATGGTGAAGAGGCCAGACTGGAGCCAGACTGCACAGGGTTAAATCCTGAGACCCTCTCTGATCATCGTTTAACCTTGGACAGTTATTGTCTTCTTGGGCCCAGTTTACTTGTTTTTAAGATGGTTATAATAATGATAATAACAGTGCCACTTCATCCACTTATGAAAAATACAAGGATGAATCAAGGAAAACACTAATAACAATGTCTGGGAAGCACTCGATAAATGCTTGCTAAAAGTACAAACTGGGGAGATGCCATGTCTGGCAGGATGGCTAGTCAGGGAAGGTATCTCTAAGGAGATGGCCTTGGAGCTAACTCTGAAGGAGGAGAATGAGGTGATTGTTTAAAGAGCTGGGAAAAGAGAACTTCGGAGCACCAGAATAAGGACAAAGTCCCTAATATGGAACAGAGTTTGGGAAGGAAGGACAGAAGGGAGATGAGTGTGCTGAAGCATAGTGGACAAAGGGGCCTGTGTTGAGAAGAGATCATGAACGTTGAGGAAAGACAGATATTTCAGGACCTTGAGGACATGGTAGGAGAAAGGTGGTAAAAATCCAAATGACAAATGTGTGGAGAAGCCTATAGTGAAGCCCATTCCGTGGCTGAGATGAGTGATGGATCAGTGAAGCGTGGTGATACTGATGGAGAAAAATGAATGCAATCAGGACAGGACTTACTGATGAGTTGCACGTGGAGAGTGAGAGCAAGGGAAAGTTTTGGCTTGAGAATCTGGGTAGATAGGGGTGCAACTTACTGAGACTGGGGAGCCTGTGGGGGAAGATGTCTGGGGGCAGGGACGGTGATAATAGAGCTCTATCTCTAGGTCCTTGAGAGCAGTTGGATACATGAATCTGAAATTTTAGGGAAGAGGTAAGGGAGAGAGCTATGAATATTGGAGTCATTAACATGCATATGGTGATAAGGCCACAGAACAGTATGAAACTCCCCTCACCCAGGAGAATAAAATAAATAGGTAGAAAATGGAAAAAGGCCAGAACCATTCCTTTCAGGAGTGGGGTAGAAGAGGAGAAGCCAGCCAGGGTGACCAAGAAGGAGTGAGTGTGGAAAGGACGGCAACCAGAGGTAGGACCTAAGATGCCAGGAGATGAATGATCTTCAAAAAAATGAGGGTATGATCACCTGTGCTGAATGATGCTGAGTTTAAGATAAGAAAAGTGTGTAGTAGATTTGGCAACATGGATGTCAGCTAGTGACCATGATAAGATCATTGGAGAAGATAAGGACAAATGCCCAAATGGGGTGGGTTGAAGAGTGCTTTGGAGGTGAGGAAGTGAGACATTTTTTCTACAGAGAGAAGCAGAAAAAATGAGTGACAACTAGAGGAGGGTGTGGGGTTGAGTGGTTTGTTTCTTTATTTAAGGTGAGAGATACTTCACAGTGTTTGTCATTTGAAGGGAATGATCTTGTAAACAGAGAAAGTAAAGATGCAGAAGAGCATGAATAACTGAAGGAATGAAGTGTTTAAGGAGATGGGAGGGGAAGGATTTGCCTTTGAGAGGAGCACAGTGATTGTTCCCACAGTTGTGGGAGAGAGAACAAGGCAGAACAGGTTCAGATGTAGATAGATTTGTAGATTGGCCAATAGACAAATGGCAGGATGCTGATCTGTTTAGTTCTGTTTTCTCAGTGAAGGTCATGGGCAAAGATGTAGGGGAAACTGAGGGTGAGGACTCTGGTCCACTGAGGAGTAAGAAACTGGTATATAATAGTTATGGACGGTGGGGAAGTATTTTACTTGAAAATCGTAGTAGGCAGTATTGAGTGTTTTTTTGAGGTTTGTGGCCATGAATTTACAGATACTCTGGTTATCTCAGATGTGTATTTTCTCAGCAATATTCAGTAGCTTTGATGCAAAACTAGAGAGGGTAGATGGTTGGATCTGAGTTTTTCTGGACAAAAATGATAAGGAGAGAAAGGCAAGGCTGCTAGGAATAGATTCAGTGGAAAGCTTACAAAAACAGCATGGAATCTAAGCACAATAAGGAAGAAAATGAAGGCAGGAGGAGTTGATTAATAGCAAAAACAGTGGTGGAATCACTTGAATTGTCTAGTGTTGCAGTTAAGGTCCTAGAATAGGCAGCTGGATGATATGGTGAAGCAGGAGGGCGGAAGGCTTAGCAATGAGATTTCAGAAGTGGTGCATTCACTGGCGATGATAAGATGCAGAGTTGACATGGGAGGCAGTGCTTGAGGCGGAATGATGGGAAATGGTTGTTGAAAGTAAGGAAGTTAAGGCACTGAGGCATCATGGTCCTGAGTGAGGCATCCATGTCAATATTGCAGTCAGCAGAAAGGATGGAATCTTGTCCGGCTCCTCAGGACAAGATAGTGAGTGCCTCCTCTGGGATTCCCCAGCACCATGCATGTAGTGTGCCAGAAACAGAGGTTAAAAGCACAGGTTTTGGGGCCAGGCTGTTGGGCTGAGCTTGAATCTTGACTCTTCTTCCTACTAACTAGGCAAGTCACCCAACATTTCTGTGCCTCAGTTTCTCTACCATAAAATATGGGTAATAATAACATCTACCTCACAGGGTTCTTATGAATATCAATGAGTGAGTTAATACATGTAAAACTTATAATAGCATCTGGTAAGCACCCAGTAAGTATTTGCCATTAAAATATTCATTCATCACTCCACACTACTGGGAGTCCATCTAATATATACCAGGCATTCTTCTAGGTACTGGATACAGTAGTATATGAGAATATTATGTGAAACTTTTGAATCATTGACCACCCAGAATTATAATCATTGGTTACAGGATTGTTTCCTTCTCTAGAATGGGCTCTCATGCTTTCTTGTTTGCATGGTTCCAAGTATACTGCAGAGTCTAACACACAGCAGGGTGTAATGTATGGTTATTGAATGGGGTTATAGAATGAGGAGATCCAGAGTCAGGACACAGGTTTGCCAACCAATTTCATTCTCGCTCCTGCTATTGTGGTCCTCTACCAGTGGAAAGGGCCTGGGACTGGGATATGCTGACACCAGAGACTGGATAGGGAATGAACCAACCTGGTGGTGAGGGTGGAGGGATGGTGGAGGAGGATGGAGCTGAATAAATGCTTATTGGTGGTAGTTACTGAGCTCTTTTAATGACACAGGGACTTCCTGCTTCACACAGCACCTATTCCGTAAATATTTGGAGACAGTCCAAACTCCACATTTAAAGGGGTTTGGGGCCAGGGGCAGCATGGCTGGTGCATGAGCAGCTGTCCACATGGAACAATGCTAGGCATTTGGGGATAATCCTTTAAAAAGGCCTTCCCAGGTCAATCTAAGATGGAACTTCTACTAGACGATCAATTGTTCTTGACACAGAGTTTGGCTTCTGTTAAATGCCCATGTCCTCAACATATCTATCCCTGCCTGCATGGTCAATTCCTGATAACTTGCAAGGAAAACATGCAAACATGGTGTGTGCCAGATGGCTGATGTTCCTGTTTTATTGCACTGTGCATACTGGTCCATACATTTTTTTAAATGAAACATATATTTGGTTGTGGATGTAATGAGTTTTATTGGAAACTACTGTTCTGTATGATAGGGTGTTATAAATAGCGATGTTAATATTCTGGATCCTATCCTTAGGAATCTTCCAGTGCACCTGAAAAAGATACAATAACTCAACTATACAGAAAGTTACTTGTGTGAGGAGTGTGTGGTGTGGGTGGGCAGTGTATCCAACAAGTGCAAAGCATTCAGGGGGTTTCTCTGGGATTCATATGTACCTCTGGTGTGTTGCACAACAGGAGGGCGTACCATTCACATTGTAGTCCATGTGAGTGGTGCCCCCTGGAGTTGAGCAGTACAGTGCTCCAGCTCCCAGTACATGATTTCATTTTAGAAAATTATCTCTTTCCCAGTGGATACTCTCTGACCCAAACCAGGACAGTCTGAGCAGAGGGACAAAGAAACTTGGGACCAATCTATTCTGGCAAAAGACAGTTTGTTTCATTTTAACTCATCAGCCTCTAGGGCTGCCTACTTTCTGCCTGGCATAGCAGCCTTCTCACTGACTCCTGTGACTACTGTGACTTCTGTGACTCCTTTTGAGAAAATGCCTTTGCTCTTGTTGAATGGAGTAGATTTCTATCTCCTGCAACTCAGGGATTTTGACTGCTGTTGGCATGAACAGCATGGCTCAGGAGCAGAGTCCAAGGATGGGAACTGGGTGTTCCCATCCATGTCTGGTCTGACTGGGTTCTCGTGGACATGCGTTACACCCACTTTTTGTTTCTGCTTATTCTTCTAAGGTGGCATGGTACAAATGATTTGATCTCAGAAACACACAGACTTGGAATCAGGACCCACCTCTCCTACTCACTAGCTAAGTCTTGGTGGGCAATATGCTTAACCATCCTGTGACTCAGCTTCCTCACATGGCAAAGCAGAAATAGGAATGCCTGTCCTGCAGGGCATTAAGAGGATTTAAGAACTTATATGTGAGCTCACTGAGCAGAATGGTGTCTCCAGTAGGGTAGAAACAAAAGTCATTAATTGTATTATTGTTCAGTGGATATGACATAGTAAAAACTCACTTGACAGATGCTGAGGAACAGCCCGAGACTAGCTTTGGGAACCTTTATGCTAAGCCAATAAGCACAATTTGCTAAGAACTGTTTCTTTCTTTCTTTTTAAAAAAATTTCTCCTTAAGAAAAATGGATGAGTATGGGCTTTGAAGAATACCATTGGGGTGATATTAAGCATTTTATTGTGCTCACTTAATGTTCAAAGATGTGCCAATTTGTGCTCTTCATTGTTAAGGGGTCCTTTACTGGGGTGAGAGGGTGTTATTAGATATAAAACACTTTACACTTTCAACAGGAGCTATTCTGGGGGCCCATGAAGTTCCTGAGAATTGCTGCACGCAATGCATGAAACTGTCTTTTTTTTTTAAAACCTGATGAAACAACACCTAAAATTAAATTCTTGCTTCTTCCTTTTTCAGATCCTCTCTGATTCTGAGATTTTCTTTAATTAACATTCTCACACTCCAGTACTATAAAAAGAGCCCCAGTATATCTGTACCCACTTCTTCCTTTCCTTCATTTAAAACCTTTATCAGTTTTTAATGTGTAGTGGATTAAAGAAATTCACCTCCTTAGTTCTCAACACATGAAGTCATTTCTGTGAATCAATTTTTTTTGACCCAGATCTTCATGTGGTTGGCACACATTGTCTTTTAGAAAGGAAATTGAGTTGAAAATTGTGGAAATAAAAGGTCACAAAGGGTTTCAGATTACATTGATATGAGACTCTGGGCTATGGTTCCATCCAGTCCTTTGTTCTCAGTAACTGGTACCGAAGATGGCCTGATCAAGTGCACGGGTTTTGTGAGGTGTCCTCCCCATCCTTTCCTAGTCTTTGCTATTGTGTTACTGAAATTTCCTCCAGTCTTCTATTTCTTAAAAAAAGATTTTATTCATTAATTTTTAGAGAGAAGAAGGGAAGGAGAAAGAGAGGGAGAAAAACATCAATGCATGGTTGCCTCCCATGCACCCCCACCTGGGGACCTGGCTCACAACCCAGACATGTGCCATGACCGGGAATTGAACCAGTGACCTTTTGGTTCACAGGCTGATGCTCAATCCACTGAGTCACACTAGCCAGGACTCCTCCAATTTTCTAAATTTACTACAAAAATGTCCAATTTTTAAACGTTATGAGAGTGCTTTGACAGTATAACATACTTAAGATTTCAATTTATCATAAATAGGCTGATTAGTATATTCAGAAAAATTAAAAAATAATTATCATTTATTTATTTACTCAGTATTCGGCCCCTCTCCTACCTGCTGTGTCTGGTCCAGTGAGAGCCTGGGGAAGAGTGATGACCTAGCAGAAAACAGCCCTCAGCCTGCCCTCCAGTGAGCGGGGGGGGGGGGGGGGGGGGGGACTCAGGGTCCAGGAAGGCCCATTACAATGGCTCCTGTGGGCAGTGCTCCCACAGTGAGGACGAGGTGGGAAGAATGTTCCAGGCAGACCTAGAGTGCTGTCTCTGGAGTGAGAGGGAGCAAGTGTATTACTTCATTTGGGTGAGCTCTAAACATAGTCTCCCTTCCTCTCCCTGCCTTCAGAATTTCCTTACAGACAAATCTGGCAGGTGGCAAGTCCCAGCACCCTGCTGCACATCTCCTCCTCTCTGAGGTGAGCTCTGCTTTCTTCAGTCTCTGGCCCTGAAGGGTGTTGTATTTCTCATCCCGTAGGGTGCAAAGGCGGGTGTTGGTTAGAGCATCATTTAAATTAATAGTGAACTTGCCTAGGGCTGGGGACTTGGAAGACCATCCATTGCCTCCAGGGTGAATGTGCTGGTAGATTGAATCCCTAGGGGCCCTGGAAACCTTGAGGTTTCAAGTTTTCACTGGATTCCAGGCAGTGTGAGTAAGGTAGCTCTAGGCTAAGCCCAGGCCCAGTTTTATTTTTTATTATATATTTTTAGTGTGTCCTAATTTGTCAGTTTCTTCATCACCTGGGCCGTTTTACCTGTTATTCTCTAAAGCATCTCTCTTTTTTGTCTCTCCTGAATGAAGGACACCAGAGGACTTGGTGGCATAGGTGTGCCTATACCATCTCAGAAGTGATCCTGTGGCCACACCACATATAGTCACATGCACTGGGCCTGGCTGAGCCAGAGCGTGGGGAGAGAGCCCCAGCTCCCTCTCCACTTGGCCAAGCTGTGCACCTTGGGGTAAGCCGGTCCCGCCTGCAGATAGTTCTGGTACCTGTGCACGTTGCCTTGCCCACTGTGCCTGCCCCCTCCACATCTGCCCCCCATGTGGGTTATGGAGCACCCATGTGGGGCAACCAAGAAGTATAGGCACTTAGTCCCATGGGGAAGGCCTCAACCTAAAAGACTTAGAATCAAATACTACAGACTCCTCCTAACCTTCAGAGGGACGATGCTGAGACACACACTGCAAATACCCAAAGGTCTCAGTGGGGCAGAGCCCAAGGTCCCCACACTGGTCATCAGCTCTTCAACACCTCACTTCCTGGCCTGTCTTCTTGCCCTGCGTCCCTCTTCCTCACCTCTCACTCCTGCTTTGTGCCATCACATCTCAATAACTATTCACCCCCAGGTCTTTGTCTCTGACTTGGCTGCAGAGCCTCCCAACTGAGAACACTTCCTGGTAGAAGATGCATGTTTTTTGATTCACATGAAGGCCAATCTAAGCTGATGTTGGTCCTAGAAACCTGCTGCTGATGAGTTTGGACCTGTTTTCTGATGACGGAGCCACCCAGCTCAGAAGGTAAATCTGAACACCCTGTCTGTCACCTGCTCTCTGAATGCTGCTCTAAAGAGCAGGAAGGAGAGTGAATGTCTTGGATTGTCCCTGTGGGAGAAGACAGGGACTGAGAGAGGGACAAGGAGGTGAAGACCACAGCTGCGCCTGGAAGGGGATGAACAGGAGTGGGTGGGTGGCAGTGAGGGAGGCAGTGGGTTTGAGAAGGGAGAGAGGGGGCAGGGAAAGGAGGGGAGAGGTGCACAGCTAGCCCCAGGGTCTGTTTTCTTCACTCCATTGGATGGCGTTTTACTGTCACTGAATAGTAAATGAATAAAGTGTACTGTGATAAACTGTATTCACAAACTTTGGAATTCCTTGTCATGTCAGGTAACCCTGTTATTGGACTATTTCTCATGCTAAGAGGATCTCAGTAGTTAGAACATGCTCAATTTTATTTCCAGTATTATTTCCATCTTATTTGGCCCCTTTGGCTGTACATAGAGTCAGTCAGTGTGTTCTGGGAATCATTGCTTTGGTCCTTGTCAGAATCACAACTGGGCTTGGGAGCTCTTGAGTATCTAACTAGAGTTTGGCTTACTACATGAATTAGCTTGGCCTATGCTAACTTTTCCATTCAGGCAGGCTGGTGAGATCTTCTTTTGCTCTTTCACTACTAGAGCAACTTCTGTTATTTAAAACATTCGCTGTGTGCTTGTGATGGGTCATTTACAACTATCAAATGAGAATCCCTCCGTGCTTATTCACTCACGGTCCTGCTGCTGCCATCTCTGCTGCATAACCTAGGGTTTGAACAGAAAGGAAGGTGCTTGTGCTTACAGCTGGGCCAGAGAATAAAAGCTCTAACATAAACTTTCACATACAAGTTCAGGTCAAGCTGTTAAAAAACATTTAGAGCACTACAGAAACTACTAGGTGAGTGCTAACAGAGCATTTTGCAGAGATGGGGCTCTTCTACACTTGCATCATCAAATGTGGAGACCACAAGACACATGTGGCTGTTAAGAACTTTAAATGTGGTTAATGTGACTGATAAGCTGAAGTTTAATTTAAATGTAAATTATTTAAATAGCCATATGTGACTGGTGGCTACCATCCTAGACAGTGAAGTTTTAGGTTTACTGTCTAATAGAAATAAAATGTGAGCTATTTATGTAACTTAAATTTTTCCAGTAGCTACACTTGAAAAATAGAATAAAGAAACAAGTAAAATTCATTTAATAATATATGTATTTAAGCCAAATATTAAAAACATAATTTTAATATATAATCAATATAACAGGTATTACATATTTAAAAAATATTTTATACTTTTGTTTGCACAGCCTTCAAAATCCAGTCTGTATTCTACATTTAGAGTGTGTCTCACTTTGGACTGGCCACATTTCTGGTGCTCAATAGCCACATGTGGCTAGTGGCTGTTGTACTGGAGAGGGCCATTTATTGAGTGATTGAGAAGGAACTGAGGCGCAAAAAGTGAAATGATTTGTTTCCAACTTTATTTCTCCTTTTTGCCTTTACCGCCCAGGTTCCCTTCAGGAGATTCATAACTCTGGCAATAAGGAAGGAAAGAGAATTCCAGTTTTTTTTCTCTACCAACCTATTTGTGGATTTCTGTGGATAAACACTTAGCATAACTCTCAAAATACAACTTGTGAATTGGTGGGCTGAGTGAATTCCCAGAAATGAAAACGAAGAAGATGGTAATGGGAGGAAAGAGAAGACATTGAATTAATTGATCTCCAGAAACCTGGGCAGTCACAGGAAAGAGCAATGTGATTAGAAACTGAAATCGATGTGACAGAGAGTAGCTTTTTTCAGACTGGGGGCCTCTGGGGTCCATACACATCAGGGCTCTTGGAGTATTTGTTAAAATACAAATACCAGTGATTTGTGGGCTCAGAGTGTGGGTGTGATGTGGAGGAGGGGGAGTTGGCCTCCTTAATTAGCTACCTAATGACTATTACACATAAGTGTTTGAGTCATTGAGTCAGATGTATGAAATTTCATAGGAGGCACGATAGAAAATTAAAAATGCTTCTGGTCCTAGGTCATAATTAGTCTCAATATGCTGAGCTCAACTAAAATAGAGACTTGATTGATGTCACAGGCCAGTTTCATCATATTATTGGCTCTTACTGATAGGCTTTCATTTGAGGAATGAGGGAAAGCTCCTAGGGCTATAGGATTCTTTAACAGGCGATGTGTTTCCTTTCATGTTTTGTTTTGTCTTTTAGCAAGAAAAAGTCCTCTTTTGCTTGGTCATTACAGGTGTCCTCTCTAAGGTGACCATTGCTTCTAGTTCTTTTTTTTTTTTGCAGTGGAAGAATAGGTATTTTCTGCTAATTCAATACTAAACCACCGTTTTTGTTGATTCTCCCTGAATTTTTAGCAGTGGCAGTCACAAGCAGGGATCCACTGCTGCTTGAAATATTTTAAAGCATGCAGACAAAGAATAAAACATGAAGAGAAGAGAGGCGGCAGGCTGAGGAGCTGCTGCCTCCACTTTCCAAGTCCATGAGAAGCTGCAAACGGGGCTCTCTCCCCAGAGCTGCTAGTGGGCCATGCAGCCCCCATTTTGTTAGCCGTCAGAGAATATGCAGCTTGGATGAAAGTCAAGTTTCTGCTACTTCTCAGGAAAAACACCTCAAAGGTTGTGCTGTCTCTCCAAGCCTTGTTAAAATGCAGACTTCCACTCTGAGATGGATGACTTCAGGGACTCAGTGCCCCTGCTTGAGAAATCCCCAGTCGGCTCGTGAAGTAGCAACCATTTATCACGTATTCACTACTTACTGTGTGCCAAACTCTGTTCTAATGGCTTTATATATGTTATCCCATTTTGTCTTTATAACAATCCTACAAGATTATTTGTATTTTCCTTATCATACAGATGAAGAAACTAAGGCTATGCAATTACTAAGATTGGGTAAATTGCCTGAAGTCACATAATAATAAGTGGCAGTAAGGGTCTGCTCTGCAGGTCTAGCTTCAAACCCTGTGCTTATTATGTGCTAACCTGGTGGTTTCAAAGTGTGGTCCCTGGACCAGTAACATCAACCTTACCCGGGGACTTGTAGAAAATGCAAATTCTCAAGCTCCTCTCCTGATGTACTGAATTGCATACTGGGTATGGGTCCGACACTGTGTGGTTTATACAGGTCCTCCAGGGGATGCTGACGCATGCTCGAGTTTGAGAACCACTGAGCCAGGCTAGGCCCCTGCTTTCTGATGCAGCACTGCAGTGTGATTTGGTGGCCAACAGAACACTCTTTAAGAATAATATTGGTGCCCTGGCTGATGCAGCTCAGTGGATTGAGTGCTGGCCTGCGAACAAAAGGGTCACTGGTTTGATTCCCAGTTATGGTGCATGCCTGTGTTGTGGGCCAGGTACCTAATAAGGGGCATGCAAGAGGCAACCACAATTGATGTTTCTCTCCCTCTCTTTTTCCCTCTCTTTCCCTCTGTCTAAAATAAACAAATTAAGTCTTAAAAAAGAATAATATTGGTTTTGGTAGCATGCTGCCTACCATCACAGAATGACAGTGCCAGTGATGATGGTGGGAAAAACTCTACAATTTCCCAGGTGACGGAGGACCATCACTACCCCTACAGATCCATTGATTCATCTATGGGAAGTGAAACCACGCGTTCCCAGTGAAGCCACTTTGTTGTCGGGGCTGTTAGGCATGGTTGATGTAGGATGGAAACAGAACCTGGGATTGGGAGAGTGAGAATAAAGTGAGGGACCAGTACAGCAGAAAACCTGAAGCAAATGATCCTGTAGAAGCAGATGGTCTAAAATGGCCCAGAAATTAAAGGTGAAAAAACAGGTGGGACTGAGGTGATACCCCCGTGAAAACGTGCTTTAAAATTACAGCCTCGGATAAAGCTGCTTATTCCCCTTCTCTTGTAGCAGAAACCAATGACTGCACTTCTGGGGCATGCATTTGTTAATGTCTGTGTGGTGAATGTAACACAGATGAACAGCAAGGCCCACTGTAGGGGCGATGGCTGTGGGTGTGCTTTTTGGAGGTTGTCAGGTTGTCTGCATGGATTAGTGGTGGAGCTTCATTAAGGTAGCACTTTCCTGGAAGGTGGTTTTTGCACTGTCTTTTACTAAAGCACCGCAATGTGTAAGGCATTTTTGCAGAGAGCATTCATGGGGACTTTTCCAAATTGAGTCAGTTTCCCACTCTCCTCCATTTTATAGACCTGTGAAAAGGAGCACGTAGAAACAGGGCTAGCTAGGGCAATAGAAATCTAGCCAAAGAAATCTGAATTGCTAGTAGGACTGAATTTTGAATAGTTATAGATGGCAAGATTGAGAAGGCTATGCAATTAATGATACTTTGAGGATGGTCAGACGCAGGTGTTCAGCCTGAACCAGGACGGATGAGAAACACTTCTAGTTAATAAAAAGGGAAGTGGCCAACGTGGATGTCCACTATGTCTTTATCTTGGTCTTATTTGTATATGTAAAATTAGTGAGTATTGCAGAATCCCTTAGCTGTTATCAGAGGTAATATCTCCCTTGTGGGCAATGTCACATCAGATTTTAAATACAGTTCTCAGAGGATCTACTCTGTCCTATAATGAAGTTCACCTAATTATGATATATTCCCCACTTTGAACAAAGACTTAATGTAGAAAAGTTCAGATTTACACAAAAAAAATAAATCAGGGAGCAATTATTTTTTCAAGTACAGAATTCTTCAGCCAGCAAAAAGTGCCATGGTAATATTTAATTACAAGTTTTCCAAATGCATTTAAAATTAAGTCCCCAACCAATTTTTTCCTGCAGCTTAGAAACTGCATGAAGTGAAGTAAATCAACATCTGGCATGTGTATTTTGTGGTAGGTTCTGCTCCTACCGAAAGGGGTTAGCGCACACGCACAGGGACAGGTGCGCCGCGCACCTGCAGTTCTCATGGGGCCTGCTGTCTCTTGCATCACTCTGGGATTCTGACACACATAATAAGGCAAAGTCCTCTCAGGTTTCCATCATGTTTCAACTGTGTCAATCACCGCTATCAAGGCCTCAAAGAAGAGTCCTTGACCAACAGGTCTAGTTTTTGATCATACTCTATGTATACACACACACACACACACACACGCACACGCGTGCTCGATTGACTCATTTAACTCCTCCAAGCCTCTAATTTCAGTCAGTTTTGGTAAGAAGGTATGTATAATTGAAAATCAATCCATAAAACAAATGGTTTGTGAAAACCAGTTATTACTTAGTCTGTGAAACCAATGTTTGTCACCTCAGCTGACCCACCCTGGCTGGAACTCACAGCAGCTTGGGCAGAACCAAATTTAACAGTCCATGTGTCTTTTTTTCATCAAGAGTAAAAATCCTGTCTTCATTCTATTTACTTTATGGTCTTAATCTGGATCTTTGTCCAAATATCCAGGTTCATTTCCATCTGAGAATCTCCTTTCTGCACAACATATTCTAGACAGTCAAAACATGAGCCACCCTGTTCTTTGAGTAATTCCCCTACCCTGTGTGTTTTATGTGGGTAGAGAATATCCTGGAGGGGCTTGTTCCTACTTCCCAGACTATAAGTCCTACAATAAACTTTTGTCCTATTTCACTTGCTGTTTCACTCTCCTCTTACTGAGGTGGGATATCCTAGGGAACTTGTTGAGCAAAATGAACCCCATTTTATTGAGAATGGACATCAAGGTGTGTTGACTATTCGATAAATGAGAAGAGAATAAAAGAGTGAACTCAAACTTGAGCTCTGTGTGAACTCAACTCATTTCCCAGCTAGACAGGCCTGTGGAAGTCTCATGTGTGGTGTTATTTAGTGCGGACAAACCCAGACTTTGGGAAAAGTCCCTGTGTCAGACGATAGTGGGATCATCTTGTTGTGCCCACAGGGATAGACCTCGCCTCCATGGGCAGGCATCAGGTTTCCCTGAAGGGGATGGACAGTCCCACGGTCACTTATTCTGAAAAGTAGTCAAGCCAGGGTTAGAAACTGGAAATGTCAGGGGCTAACCTTAGACTGAGGTGAGGAAAGCAAACAGACAAAGAGACACAAGAAGAAAAGACTTCAGTCATCAGTGAGGAAATCCTGGGACCTGAGCAGGCCAGAGTATTGTGCCAGCTGCTCCCGGCTTCGGGTGAGCTGGTTTGAGCCAATCGTCACCTCTGGCTTATTTCCATGGAAGACCCTAGACCATGTTTATGAAGCAGCCGTGGGTTACTTAAGCTGCTCTGCCCCCTGCCTCAAGGTCCCTCAGATTGCGGAGGAAGCAGAGACACGCCATTGCCATGTCTATTGCATGCTGTCTAACATACCAGGCATGTTATACCTCTTTTAATATTTCGTTTTCTACTAGTACCCAACAAAGAATTGTGGTTACTCCTATTTTATAGCTGAGAATCAGAGATTAGGTGGTCCTCCAGAAAGACGGGCCTATTTCCAGCCTGTAAATGGCAGCTGCAGGGCGGAGACAATCAGTCCTGCTCTCTGGCTGTTTCACAAGGTGCTCTTTCTTCCCTGCTAGCTGACTCTCGTCAGTCTTTGTGTTCTGTCCACTTTCTTTGCTTCAAACCTAAACTGTTCGCACCATCAAAGCAGAGTTAAAGTAAAGTTGTTACATTTTTCCTAAGTAACCTCTGGATCTGAATTTTTCCTGATCCTTAGGTTGATATTCATCAAGTAAAAGCCCGAGGGTACCTGTGCTCAATAATCATGGTTAAGAGCCCCAACTCTCATTTACCTTAGAGCAGTCTTTCTCAGATTTCAGCTGCAATGGAACCAGCTAGAGCAGGGTTGGCAAGCTATGGCCTGTGGGCCAAATCCCACCCAATGCCTGTTCTAGGTAGTTGTGAGCTAAGAATGGATTTTATATTTTAAAGGGTAGAGAGACCCTCAAAGGAAGAATAATATTTCAAGATATGGAAAAACTATATGAAGTTTAATTTCAGACAATAGTACTCATGAGGCTTTGTAGGTGCGCAGCCATGCCTGCCATTTCTGCGTGGTCTGCAGCCCCAGCCACACTGTGACAGCAGAGTGGAGCAGAGCCCAGACGGTCTGCAGAGACTGAAATGTCTACTCTCTTGTCCTCTACAGAAAAAGTTTGTTGACCAGTGTCTTAAAGGACTCAAAAAATATAGAATTCTAAGCCCCAAGCCAAGAGTTTCTAATTTAGTAAGTCTGGGTAGAAACTAAAATTTGCATTTTTAATAATTTCCTGGATGTTGCTAATGTTGCTGGTCTGTGGACCACACGTGGAGAAACATTGCCTTAAATGATGGCTGGTTATGTCCAAAGATGATGATTTAATTAAATTTGGTCATGCCTTTTAAGTTCTTTTTCAGTCCTAGTAGAGGAATAAAATGAATCATACTTCTCCAGTAGATTTTTCTTTATTTTCAAAGAGAGTATATGGCAGACAAGTTAAGAGCAAGTTTCTGGAGCCCAATTTTTTGGAGAGAAACCCAGCTCCACTGCCTGCTGACTGTGTAACTTGGGGTAAGTTACTTAACCCCTCTGGGTCTCAATTTCTCATTTGTTAACACAAGGCTAATAAAAATAGTTTCTATATGTCATAAGGTTGGTGCAAGCAGTAAAGTAGTTATTACACATAATATGCCTGGTAAGGTCCCTGGCACATACTAAGTGCTATGGTAATGCTGGTTGTCATTATGAAATGCCTGCCTGGGGCTAAGGTCCTACTCCTCAACCTTGGCTGAGTATTGAAATCACCTGGATAGAGTCTGACCCCAGAGATTCTGATTTGATTGGTCTTGTGTGTGTGGTGTTGGGATATTGGAAATTTTAAAGGGAGATTATAATGCATCATTGCCCAATAGAAACATAATGATGATCACATGTATGATTTTATGTTTTTAGTATGCATATTTGAATAGGTAAAATTAATTTTGACAATATAATATGGTTTACTGTTGATAAATATATTAATGATATATTTTATTTAACTTGATAGATCCCAAATACTATCATTTCAACTTATAGCCAATATAACAATTTAATTGAGATATTATGCTTTTTTCATATTGAGTCAGTATCTTATATTTATGGTACATCTCCGTTTAGATCAGCTATGTGCCCATGATTAAGTAGCCACATGTGGCTAACTAATGTGCAACCACCACAGCAGCATGGGACTAACTGTTGTGTAACCACAACAGCATGAGATTAACCAATGTGTAACCACAATAGCATGGGAATAACTAAAGTTTAACCACAACAGCATGGGACTAACTAATGTGTAACCACAATAGCATGGGACTAACTGATTTGTAACCACCACAATAGCATGGGAGTAACTAATGTGTAACCAAGATTGAGATCACCTGGGGAAATGGCAGAGTTTGTGATTGTGGACCATACCAAAGCTAACTAACCACACAGAGGTTCTCCCAGCATTACTATTTTTAACTTGAATATTAAGGAAGTTACTGGATCTTCCTTACTTAGGGTTAGTAATTAGGTATGGTCACTGGTTACATTAAATTTAATTCCAATTTAGTCTTAAAAATTGATGTGGAGCTGATGGAGCTAGTTTAAATGTGTGAAGATCAAGTACAGCAGGTTAATTTTTATGACCAGCAGGGATAAGAGGAGACCTAAACTAGCACTAATGGAGCAGGAAGCAAAACAGGAGCTTCCTTCTCAGTGAAGTGAGGTACAGCGGGTGGGGGTGTCCTAGAGAAAGGATACAGATTGTACAGTAAAGGATCCCCTGACATTCTATGCAACTCTTGGATTCAGAACTTTCTATTTAACTCCAAATATTATTGACTATTAAGTAGGTGGTGATTTATTCAGAACTCTTAATTACTCTACAGAGAAAGAGAATTAATCCTCTCTACTCTTCTCTGCAACCATCAGCTAATATTTAAAGGAGCAACCATGTACATTTATTATAAAAGCAAAAGAGATAAAGACAAAAATAAAGATCTGCGGTTCCATCATTTGGGGATAACTGCTTCTGAGCACCTAAGTGTATACTTGAGAGGTCTTTTGGTGTATACACTTACACACACTTAAATAAAAACAGGATGCAATAGTGATAACTCTTTTACAGAAACCTTTTTGGTACTTAATAATACCTGTATGAGTTTATTTTCATGTAATTTAAATACACAGCCTACTGTACTTTTGCTTGACTGTACAATAATCTACTTAGTCAATCACCTATGATCAGACATATAAGCTGTTTTTCCCAAATTACCAATTATACCATAAATAATAATGCCAAAAGAATATCACTTGGCCCTCAAATTCAATGTGCTGTTGCTTGAGAACGAGCTGGGAAAGATGCAGAAGAAAACATTTTGTCCACACAGTCTCCCTAAGCTTGACCCATCTGGTAGTTTTGTCTGGCTCAGAGAACAGCCAGTGGGGATGCAGGTTGCAGAGGGGTGCATTGTAATGCTGTGGGAATATCAAACAATTCAGCTAGAACTGACACCACAATGAGCTGCCCACTGTGGATGCCAAGCTTTCTCACTGCTCTGCTGAGAAGGACCTGCAAACCCCAGAGGGACTTTGCTTTCTGCTTAATATGTCAAAGGCAGCTCATGCTTGGGTTTGGATTAACATCTGTTCTCCTTGATGGTGTGTTTTTATGTTAATTCTGGTTTTAAAATTCATCACTTATTTTCAATAGCATCATTCCTGCAGTAGGTTGGTAAGGTGGGTTAAAAAAATTTAGTAACCAAAGAGGCCTCTGAATTTAAGGCTTTAGTTTCTCTGGTTTAGTCACTTACAGAATTATTTGTTCATGCAGCATTTGTATATCACTTTTCTGATCTTTTTTTTACTATGTGAAATTTCCTGGCAATTTCCCAAGTTCTGGCTTCTCACTGCCTATGCAGCTATCAACTCCATAGCAATAAAGCAAATAAACTTCTGAAAGGCTGCCCAACATTTGAATAAGGCAGACACCAGCTTTTTGAACTGCTAAACTGAATTGGACCCATTAATTTAAGGGGGCAATATCTCTTCTGTTTTATTAATTCTATTAAAACTACTCACAGGGGGGAAAAGGGGTATTCTTAAACTTAGAGAATCAAGATAATTTACTGTTTGCTGGGTTCTGATGTGCCTGTGTCTTCGTGTCACACATAAGCATCATTAGATAGTCACTTTTGAGGTAGCATATTTGCATTCATTCTGTCACATGCAAGTTCAATACAACAAATATTTATTGCATCTTTACTCTGTACCAGTCTCTCTTTGTCTGCAGAGTCTGCAGAGACAGAGGAGCAAGACATAGTCCTGTCTTCGAGGATTTCAAAGTTTGAAGTGTCTGCTTTTAAGGGACACACATACACATATACCCACAATATAACTATAGAATACAAAATATAATTATGTCTGAGATAAGTGGGAATGGATGCCTCGGGCATCAGAGGGAACAATTCACTGGCTGGAGGTTGGAGGAGGTTTCTGAGAGAAAGTGATACCTGAGAGGTCAGGATGGAGGAGAAGTGGGGGATAGGTATTAGAAGCTAAGGAAAGCCTCACAACAGCATCATGTGTGTTAAAACACAGGGTATGGCAGACAGTGGCAAATGATTTGCTGAAGCTATTGCTAAAGATGCATGTGAACCAAGATGTGGCTGGAGAAGCTGATTAAAGTTAAATCTATAATGAACTTTGGTCACTAGAGAACTTAGGCTTTGTTCTATAGAAACAGGAACCTTGAAGTCAGGTGGGAAGGGGGGATGACGTGATCAGAACGGTGTTTGAGAAGACTAATCCCTGGCAGCAGTAAGGAGGTAGGAAAATCACTTAGGAGGTCATTTCTATCTTCCAGGAGGGGGACAGGGAGACTTGATCCAGGGAATAGAAGGAAGTAGGAACTAAGCTGGTAGTACTTTCAAACATACCTGTTTGGGTTCAGAAATACTTATTTTGGGAAAAAATTGGAAGGACAAGCACACAGGGAGATAGGGCTGTAGATGCTGGCTCTAGGTGGCAGCCTATGAAATTGTCAGTCTTTCTCAGGGATTATTATTTAATTATCATAATGCTTTAGCTCCTCAAAACATTCTATAAAATCAGGAATGTGTGCAGACCACCAGCATTATTATGCTATACACAATTAAATGCTGAAAAGCCTATAACACACTTTCAAATAGCTTTAAGGCAAACAGGAAAATAATTCTATATTAAATTTCCCAGATTTCCCATATTCCAACAGATTGAACCTAATGGGGATAAACTATACCTCTCAAGTTTCCTCAGCATTTTCTTTGTACCTCTTTAAAGCACACACCACATACAGCAACTTGGGAGGAAGCAACTTTGTGGATCTCTGATCTCTTCCTGGTCATCATAAATGTTTTCAAAGGGAGAAACTATTTTTGGTTCACCTTCAGGTTCCCCAAAGTGCTTGGCACACAGTAGGGACTTAGTATTGAAGGAAGGGGAGACCAAGGAAGGAGAAAAGAAAGGAAGGAAGGGAGGGAGGGAGGGAGAAAGGAAGGAAAATATGGCTAATTGTGGAGTGAGGAGTTTGGGACAACAATGACTGAGGGCAGGTAGGAAAAACTAAATAGGGATCAGCTAATGAACAGCTCACCATGTTGAGGAAATACAGAGATGCTCCTGATTAATCAGAAGCACTTTCAGTAAGTTCAAAGAACAGTGACTAATTATTCCACGGCAGGTTAGCTAGGAAGAAAAAATGTCCCAATCTGGAACAAAATATCACTGGTTAGAAAGAGTTTTTGAATAATTATTTTAAAATAAACTCCTGGCCAAGAGGCACATTCATCTGTCTGTTGTTGTTTCTTCATTGCTTTAGAAGCTGAGATTTTGGGCCCTGGCACCAGCCTGGCTGAGCTTGAGCCATGGGTCTCTCACTTGGTGCAAGTTCTTTAAACTCTGCCTCACTTTTTGCATCTATAAAGTTAGAGTATTCATAGTGCTAACTCTTAAAGTTGGGGTGGGAAGTAAATGACTTACTGGATATGAAGCTCTTAGAACTGTGCCTTGTGTGACTGGTAATAATGTTAGCTTTTTCACTCAGTACGTTTGCTGTATTTAGCACTCCCCACGTGTCAGGTACATTCAAGATCCTGGGAATAAAATGTGATGATACTACCCATCCTCAAGAAGCCGATGGTCTATTGGGGATAACAAGTGGGAATAAAGATTATAGGCCAACATGACAAGTGCTGTGATACAGTTTTATACACATTATACACTTTTGAGAGAGACGGGTCAGGAGGGAGGGCTGAGCTGCATTTGGTCACCTACACAACATGGTTAAGTCCACCTGGCTTCATCCAGCCTCCACTCTCTTAAATTCCCTGTTTTCTTTTCCAGCACAGACACACTATCTTTGTGTGCATCTTCAAGATGGGCAGGGAACCCCAACTGTCTCTAGATCTTTGTTTGAAAAAGCATATTTGGGTGATTTTCCTCTGGCTTCCTTGAATGAGTAAATAGATGAGTGGGTATCTGGGGTGTGTGGTTAGGGACATGTTCCCCCTCGGCCAATAGGAATAGGAAGGAGGCACAGGGAAGGAGGAAGAGAAGGCTTTCTGGGTAAGAACAGTCACAGATCAGACCCAACTTTTGGTTAAATAAACAGAGGCACCTCGGAGCCTCAGTGAAGATGCTGGGTGAGGACAAGGAGGAGAGGAAAGGTGGAAACAGGCTGGAGTGGGGTTCCGGGGCTCTTCTGAGGTATGTATGATGGGGCGGGGCCTAGGGATTGCAGAAAGAGGGGATTAATGCAGTGGGTTTTATACTTCTTTACTTTGAGTTTAGCCACCTGATGCCCCATCAGTCAATAACTCAAATGAGAAAGGCCACAGTAAAATGATGGCATTTAGAAAGCTTGTTTTTTCATCTCTTCTTTTTCAGAGTCCATTGCTCTATTGAGGAGACCCTGCCAGTAAAGAAATTGCTGAGGAGAAACTTGGAAACACTTTGAGTGGCAATGGATTTGGGGAAGCTACTTGTTCTTTCTGTTGCCAGCCCTTAGTTTTTTATAAATAAGATGTTACCACTAATGCGATGTTCTGTTTGTAAAATACCTCACTGGCATGGTTCATTTGATTTTCACACCCACCCTGTAAGGTAGGCCCTGTGGATGAGCCTTATGGTTATTTTTATATAGCAGCTTATGGCACAGCACTTAGATGCTGACCAGCGAGGTGAAGCTTGTCCACAGGTGAGGAGCAGGGCCCAGATTTCGGCCAGGTGTCCTGACCTCAGCAGCTAGCTTCTGTTCCTGGGCCACAGCAGGCAGTGAGCCAGACAGCTTACCCCCTCTCTTTCTTCCACAGAAAGAAAACTTGGGTAGATCCTCTTCACAGATGGGATAGGAGTAACTCAAAATGGACAGGCCTTCACTGAAGAGACTTACGTCGAGAAACAACTCTTTGATGTCCTCTCCTAAAGGGAAAGAAAGGTCAGCTTTGCTCTCAGTGTGGGTTTTGCTGCATTCAAAATTTAAAAAGTACGAACCCTGAGAGCTTTTATTTCCAGAAGTCTGTCCTATCTAGAGAAGAGTTTTCTTTTTTTCTTGGCAAAACAGCATTGCCACAGAGCATTATGGTACCAGCCTGGGTATAAGATAAGGCCCTTTCACAAACATTAACTGCTTGGAGCAACAGCGTTTATCTGTCCCCCTGCCCTGATGCATAGCCCCTTAATGTGATGGCTGCTGGTCTGGTTTCCACCACTTTTCAGCAACATAGTATTAGATGCCTCCTGATAGCTCTGGAGTGCAGGCAAGCTTGCATAACCCCACTGTTGCTAGGCAGATACTGTAGCATAGTTACCCAGGACACTGCAGGGAGCTCTGCAGTTTTGGTTTCCAATTCTTTCTGAAACTCTTTTTCTATTCCTCCCTTTTGTGTTCTGCTCACTCCTCATTCCATTCTGTGTTTCTCTCTTTCTTTCCAAAGTTTTTGAGCTGCTGCTATAGAGTCCAGATATTGTGCAAAGTTTTGGGGACACAAAGATGCGTGAGAGTTCTTGGACTCTGGGAATGTTCCCTCCATTTCTGTGGAATGATTCCACATGCTAAGTTCATGGAATCCTTCTGCTCTGGTTTTGATAAAACTCTTTTAGAAAGGAACTACTTTAGTAGCTATAGCAATATAATGACTAATTATAATAGCATGACCATATAAATATATACAATCAGATAGCATTCTGGTTCATTGCTTGGGGTGTGTCAAGGTTTAAGAATTTATATTAGCTCTTTGGGAAATGAAATAACACAAAGATAAGCAATGTTGCTGGTAGTAGACTTGTTTGTTGCTGAGATAACTAAACAAAAACTCTCTCCTGAGAAGATGTCAATGCTTAGGCTAAAAATATTTTCTTTCTTTGCTGGATACACTGATTTCAGGCACTTATATCATCCAAATGAGTGCCTGGAGTCTTTTCAGTACAAAAAGCACAGCATTAAATAAAAGTTTTACTCTGTCTGGGTGATACCCAGAGAGAGAACTGAAGATGAAGATGGAAATAGAGTTAATTCCCAAGAGTGATGGGGAGCAGTGGCTTAGCCTGCCGCTGCAGTTAGTACAAGTAATTGGGTTTGTGGACCAGGGAGAGTCTATGCTATGTTTTATTTCATGACGATAGTTTTTACTTACTCAGAATCATTCCAAATCTAATGCTGAGATTTGACTTTAAATGTCTGGAACACTGGTCAACAGAAAAGCCAAAATCTTGTAAAGGATCTGCCAAAAAGAAAACAACAGATTAGGTGTGAGTACACTGTCTACTCTGCAAACTCATATTCAAAATTCACAACAATTATATTATTTTTATTTTTTCTATGTGAATCACTAAAATTGACTCAAAAACATACTGCCCAATACTTTTTTGCATAGGGCCCATGATACTGTCAACAGCCCTTCCCAGTCTCTGCAAAGTCAACGCTGAGCAATGTCATGTTCAGTCTGTAAAATGGGCACAATGTCTTGATGCGTGGGTTACATCTTCACTTGTTAAATTGTTATCATTGTTTGAATCTTTTTATTCCTGAGCTTAGATTTAAAATTCCTCATTGATTGCACAAAACATTTCACAAAGTATTTATTACTATAATTAAAACAGAGGGAAATATATGCATACTCTCTAAATCATGACCTGACTTTAAAATTCCATCTCATTCCATTCCATCCTATTCAAAGAATATTTTTATTCCAAATATTTCACTCTGTGTAAGGTATTGTGTTAGAAAGGATAAGGACTACAAAGGTAATTTTTACACATAATTTCTACTTATTCACAAAAGTTCCAAAAGCTCATCTTCACCTTCAAAGAGAGTCAAGAAACATTCTGCTGGCCCCACCTCCCATCCTCTCTATTACAAACCCACCCTCCATTCCCTGAGGTCAGGCTGCAGCGTCAGAGCACGGGAAGTTCCCACTGTGTTTGAGGTGCGCATGTGCTTCCTCCCATTCATTATGGCCCCGCACTTTGGGCCATTGTCGAAGTACTAAGATGGTGCTCTTTCCCATCTTCTTTGTGAAGGTTTCCCTGATAGTCCTCAAAGTATTCGCTTCTCTGAATTCTTAAAACAATTATGTCTGAAATATTTTTTAAAGTGTATATGTATGACTTGGTACTTTGCTCTTTGACTTATCCCTTAATCTAAACACGGAACTCCTGAAAGGCAGGAGCTGGTGTTCTGTTGGTTTTCCATTTCTTTTTCTTTTGTGTTTCCCACTGGGCCCAAGAGAGGAGAGCTGGGTCTACATTGCACTAGTCACCGAGCTGTGCACTTTATTTAAAGGAGTTTTCTATTTAATTCCTCAGACTCCCCAGTGTTTAGCAGAGTGCCTCACAGTCCAACACACAGTAAGCCCTCCATAAATGCACACAGGATGAATGAGCCATGCATTAAGCTATTGTGTCTCAGTTCCAAACCCAACTTGCATACTTGTTAATATCAAGAGTGTCAGCTGGTGATGACCTATTACCCTGGCAGTGCAATTGATTCCAGTGGCTCTCATTTGCACCTTCCAGAATCAGCAAAGGCTCAGCTTTATGGGCCCCTAAGCTCCTGTGATGGCAGTACCTAAGAAGTTGTCACCCTTTCCATGGCAGTCTTTGTCCCATCTCCATAGAACTCTTTTTTCAAGCTTCTGGGTTCTAACAGCTCCAACCTCTCCTCTCTGCTCTCCCAGCCTTGGTGGTGGTCACCGCTTCCTCACTACCCCTATTTTGCATTTTGGTTCTTTCACAACTGCTTAACCAGTCCCCTATATTAAATTCTCTTTGTTAAAATAACTGACATGGTCCTGTATTCCTGACCAGGCCCAGACTGCTACAATAAATAACGATATTTTTATATGTTCTAGGTAGAACTTTTTAAGTTTAAATTGTATTCTATTGTTTATGCTATTACAGTTGTCCCAATTTTTCCCCCTTTGCCCTTCTCCACCCCACCTAGCCACACCCTCAGCAATCCCTCTATCATTGTCCATGTCTTTCGGGTCATGCATAGGTCCTTTAGCTACTCCATTTCCTATACTGTACTTTACATCCCCATGGCTATTCTGTAACAACTTATTTGTACCTAACCCACTAAGGTGAATGACCTTTTTTGTTCATCCCTTTCATCCCCTCCCATCTGGCAACCGTCAAAACATTCTCTGTATCTATGATTCTGTTTTGGCTCTGCTTTTTTGTTTATTTTGTTTTTTAGATTCAATTATTGATAGATATGTATTTATTGCTATTTTATTGTTCATATTTTTGATCTTCTTAAAGAAGACCCTTTAACATTTTACATAATACTGGTTTGGTGCTGATGAACTTCTTTAGCTTTTCTTGTCTGGGAAGCTATTTATCTGTCCTTTGATTCTAAGTGATAGCTTTACTGGATAGAGTAATCTGGGTGGTAGGTCCTTGTTTTTCATCACTTTAAATATTTCTTGCCAGTCCCTTCTAGCCTGCAAAGTTTCTTTTGAAAAATCAGCTGACAGTATTATGGGATTTCCCTTGTAGGTTACTAACTGCTTTTCTTTTGCTGCTTTTAAAATTTGCTCTTTTTCTTTAACCTCTGGCATTAATTATGATGTGTCTTGGTGTGGGCCTCCTTGGGTTCATCTTGTTTGGGACTCTCTGTGCTTCCTGGATTTGCATGTCTATGCCCTTCACCAAGTTAGAGAAGTTTTCAGTCATTATTTTTTTCAAATAAGTTTTCAATTTCTTGCTCTCTCTCTTCTACATTTGACACACTCATGATGCAATTATCAGTATGCTTGAAGTTGTCCCAGGAGCTACTTACATTATCCTAATTTTGGGGGGATTCTTTTTTGTTCTTGCTGTTCTGATTGTTTTTTTCTTCCTTATATTCCAAATCACTGATTTGATTTTCAACTTTATCCACTCTACTGTTAATTCCACAGTAAATCATTCTTTATTTAAATTAGTGTAGCCTTCACTTCTGATTGGATCTTTTTTATGCTGTTGAAATTCTTACTAAGTTCACTGAGCATCTTTATAACCAGTATTTTGAACTCTTCATCTAGTAGATTGCTTATCTCCATTTTGCATTTTTGTTTATTTTTTTTCTAGAGTTTTGTTCTGTTCTTTCATTTGGGCCATGTTTCTTTGTATCCTCATTTTGGCAGCTTCCTGTGTTTGTTTCTATGTATTGGGTAGAGCTGCTTCATCTCCTAGTCTTGAAAGAGTGGTCTAACATAGTAGGTGTCCTATAGATTCCAACAGCACAACCTCCCCTATCATCCAAGCTGGGTACTCAAGGTGTGCCCTTCATATGGGTTGTGTACAGCCCCCTCTTATGGTTGAGCTTTGATTGCTGTTGGCGCATCCAAGCTTAGCCACAACCTATGTTCTGTCCAAGGTCACTAGGCATAAGGTACCAAGTGATCTGAAGATGACTGCTACTTATGCTGGGCTTGGAGGAGCTCGGGAGAGGCTAAGCCGTGAACCAAGGCTGGCTGCTGCTAGTGCCAAGCCTGGGACCACTTAACAAGAGATGTGAGGCACACTAAAGCTAGATGCTGCTGGTTTGAGAGAATTTAGGAAAATCTGAAGTATGAACCAAGACAGGTCATTTATATGTAAAAGCCACCACAAACATCTTGGGTGGGCCCAAAAGTTGGGTGGAGTGGGACCACAGGGAATCACCAAGATGGGGCAACAGTGTGAGCCAAGTTGATGGAGTCTCAGATATGGTGTTCTCCTGCTGGCTCTGTTGGAAGAGGACTCTGTAAAAAGAACAATGGCCTTTGACATCACTTCTGTCTGGGAGAAAGCTGCCCCCTCAGCTCTCACCCCGATGCTGGACAACTCAGTTCCTTCCCATGTCTCTGGTGCCTTTCAAGCTGCTGCCCTCACACTGAAGCTCAAAGGGTTGTCCAAGTAAGTCCATGGGCAGGTCCTATAAGAGTAATTGCCTGGGACCCGAGAAGTTTCTTCCATCCACAGCCTCAATCCCTACTGGTTTTCACAACCAGAATTTATTAGGACTTACCTTCCTGGCCCTGGGACCCTTGTCTGGGTGACCTAGTGTGGAGCTGGAATCCTTTGCTCCTGAGATATCCCTCCTGATTTTTACCTGCCACACATATGTGTGGGACCAGTTCATTCTGTGTCTCCAACCAGTCTCATGTGGTTTCTTCTTTAGTTCCACAGTTGTAGGAATTACATTCAGCTCAATTTCTGGTGGTTCTGAATGATGGTTGTTAAGCAGTTTAGTTGTAATTTTGATATTACAACTAGGAGGTGAGGAGGTGAGCTCTGTTTACCAACACTGTCATCTTGCCTGGACTTGTCAATAAATAATGGTCTTGAGAGATAGGTATAATTTTCCCCATTTCAAAGATAGGAAAATATAAACTCAGAGAGGTGGTATTAGTTTGCAGAGTCAAGATCAAAACCAGACTTAAAAACAAACACAGAAACAATTGCCACCTAGTTTTGTGCAGAAACATTCACAAAATAGATCCTCAAAGATGTGTGTTAATTATTTGATTTGCAAGAATGCCTAGAATATTTTGTGTGCAGGCCTAAGGCATCTGGTAGTTCTCTTTCATAACTGGTTTCAATTTCTGCTGAGCTATGAGCTCACATTTGTCAATGATAGTCATCCAGACAGTTTTATCACCCACATTGCTGACCTGGAAGATGCATAATTGTCTGTGGTTTCTGCCATGGAAATGATCACTAGGCAATTTCAGCCTTGCAAATCTAATCTAGTGCAGTTTTGTTTGATCAAACCCCCTTTAATCTGGCCACTAACTTTTCTGGGGGGAAAAGCCATTTTGTCATATGCTCATTTTACTTCTTCATAAGCGTCTTTGTGCTGTCCCACAGCTCCCTTCAGCTTGAAAAATAGGAAGAAAGGGTAAAAATACAATTGTTTCTGTTACATACTTGGCACTCATTATCAAAGAAGAAAGTCCAACTAACAGACATTTAGGAAAGTACATCTCAAAATTGTGAATATGTTTTGGTTGCTATCTGAGGAAAGATAAAAGAAGCTAAGTGTGTAATGCTTAGCTATTTAGCATTTATAGAATTATACTGTATGTTTACCAATATTTAAAGGTAGAGATAGAGAGAATAACTAAGGGCAAAAGAAGGAAATTAGACATCTTTTGAATCTGGAAAAATATTGTTAGAAAAATAACCTTAATAAGGAACAAAGTCACAAAGAAAGCGATAGATAGGTTGTTTCTTTCTGAAGATGTGTTTATAGAAACAGAAAATTAGATTGCTTTAAAAGTGCTTAGGGTTTTGGTGATCTTTCCTAGCAGTTATTTCAATTTCATATTTGGGAGTGAGCATGCAGTTTGCAGTCATCTTGGGGAAAGTGGCATCAGTTCCTCCCACTCCCCAATTCCACGCTCACAAACTCATCTCCTCTGCTCTATTGATTTGTATTTGTGCTCAGGCACTTAGCATGCCCTATGTTACATTACATTTTCGTGTACATCTTTGTCATTCCTCTACTAGGTGATGCATAGTGGGCTTCCCAGCCTCCAGGCCCAGCATAATGTCTTAAAATTACACTAGGCTCCAAGTAATTGTTTGCTGAATGAAAAATGAAGGTTACATGTACTTTTTTTTTTTTTGGTGGGGCTGTCCTGTGCATTGTAAGAGGCATTTTTGGCCTCTGCTCACTCGATACCAGCAGTACTCCTACCTCTAACTCAAATTATTACAACCAAAAATATCTCCAAACAGTGCCAAATGTCCCCTGCAGGGAAACTTGCCCCTGGTGGAAAACCACTCTTTTAAAGAATTGCTTTAATTACCAGATTACCAACTGCTTGAGAATCACCTGCCAAAGTAAAAGATAGTGGATTGTATTTTTTAAGTAGTTCTCTGTATTTAGAGTTAGAACTAATCAGAGGGTGAGGGGAGACTTTCCCCTGGACACTTGCCTCAAGTAATTTTTAATACATATATACTGGATTTTCTAAATTTGTATCTTTTGAAAGAATAAATTGGAAAGTTAATTAGAGTTGGTGTTCTGGGGCTTCGAGGGCAGAGAGAAGTGTTTCTTCCAGACCCTTCATTGTGTAGCAAGTGGCAAACAAACTGAGGGAAGAAGCAAAGCTTCATGGTGCAATACACAATCTGTTCATTTCACTATTTTTCCTTCCTCTCTGAGCTACATGCTGACATGTATGTATTCCACCCAAGGGAAGATGGTACTTACAGGGAATGAGCCCAGCATGCCTCCAAATCACTTTGCTGCTCCCACCATCCTGGGAGATGGGTGCATGGAAGGCAAGCCCCTCTCAACAGCTGAGAGCCAGTCCCCCTGGGACTGAGGAAGAGGCTTCGGAAAAGCAGCTTGCAGCATCTGCCTTGCTTGAGTAGGGCAGTGACAGTCAACATATCCTGAAACTGTTTGGGGCTCATTAATGGAGTAGAACAGACTTAGATACAAGAAGGGGTGGGGGAAGCTTAGCATGTGCAGGGTCTGACAAAGCTCAGCTCCAGAAACATTCTTGTGCCTTAAGCTCTGATGGTGGCCTATGCCCTCTCAGGCTGAGCTGGAACTGGGTGGCTGACCAGAAGACAAGATTGCCTTGGTTTTTTCTAACCAGTGTTGGGGTCTCAACTGGAATTAGGGGGAAGAGATCAAAACCCAGTGGCACAGCCTCTGAAAGTGCAATTTCCACCAAGGACAGGGGGGCCATAAGCCTGATGGGCCTTGGGTGGTGACTTGGCTGGTCCTGTGAGTGTGGACTCAGACCAGGTATCATTAAGTCCTGGAGTCCACGGCATCACTAGCCTGTGTTGCTGGTTGGATGGTTTCAGGGAGAGAGGAGAGCCAGCTCTTGTGCTGCTAGTGCCATTTTTATATTTCATAGCTCTGCTTGAGTTTTATTTTAAACTTCATATTTTCAAATAATTATATTCTTACAGAAAGTTGCAAAGAGATAAAGAGAGGTTCAGGTGTCTTTACCCAACTTCCCCCCATGATAACATCTTACATAAATATAGTACAATATCAAAACTAGGAAACTGACATATATAATCCACAGCACTTATTCAGATTTTAGCAATGTTACATGAACTTGTGTGTGTACACACTAATGCATGTTTATGCATGTGTACATACATGCTTTATAGTTCTGCTGCTCAAGTTTTAAAAATTGTTGCAAAGTGGGTGAAGTACTGGCTTTCCTGCTCTCATGAGAGGGTGGAATATTTATTACAGCACCACCCTGAAAAAGAGCTCACCCTTCTCCAGCCTCACCTCTACTAACCTCCCCGTGTTCATGTCCAAGTCCATCCCCAAGCTTGTCCATGTCCTTCTTGCTGTATGAAGTTAGTATCTCTCTCACTTCTCTTTCGCTCTCTTTCTACCAGCCTCCCTCCTCTCTTCTTCCCCCTTCCCACATCTCTTTTCTTTCACTACCTTTCACTACCTCCCTCCTTTCACTACCATATTTTAATCTCTCCCCCTCCTTCCCATCTCCCTCCATCTCTCTCCCTTCTCTCCCTTTTGCTTCTTCCCTCCCTCCCTTTCCCTCCCTCTCTCTCCTTATACCCCTCCAGTACTTAGATGGATGACATCTTGAGATCCAGAATGATAACTTTTCTTCTAACACACCTTAGCCTCATGGTTCATTCCATGCAACCCACATTACTTTAGGAGCTGGTGTTGCTTCCTGCATGTTCTGTGAGCAGAATACAGGCTGAACCCAGGAGTGTTAGATATTATAAAGCATGTTTCATAACAGGCTGCCCCCAGAGACACAGCTTGGGGAAGGTAGGGAAACACAATAGAGAATGGGGAGGGTCTTACCATTAATGTACAGCTTAGGTGTACTAGCAAGATCAACTCTAACAGTTTGTGGAGAGAAGAAAAACTTGTGCAAAGAGAATGTGAGTGAAGCTGGTTCACTTTTGGTTGCTTAATAAAGTAGCACTAGGTAGCTTCTTGTTATTAATAAAAGGGGATATATTAGGGTTCACCAGAGAATATATACTAATGCATATGTATATATCGTCCAGAGAATATGTATATTCTATTGCATATGTATAATACATGTATTACATAGAGAATATATGAAGTCTGTCTGGAAAAAGCCCAGCCATTGCTAATATAATGAAAATGGTTTGAGCAACATTGATGTAACCTGGGAGCCAAGGAGAGTGGACTGGAATTCACATGCATGAACAATGACAACTTCATTGTACTAGTTAATGGGGTGGTAGGTGCCATTGAGTGAGCATGTGTACTGTGTGGGCATCACATTCAAAATGACTGAGTAGAGCAATGGATGTGCATCATATTTTGCATTAAGCTTGAACATTCCTCTGAGGAGGCTATTTGGATGATTCAGAAGGATATTGGGGATGAAGCAATGGGTGTATCATGAACAAAAGTGTGGCACAAATGCTTCCAAGATGGTCAAGAATCTGTTGAAAGTGATCCATGTTCTGGAAAGCCTGCAACAAGCAGAACATATAAGAATGCTGAATGTGTATGGGCTGCAATCACCAAAGATTGGTGACTGGCAGTGCAAGAACTAGAAGCTGACCTGGGGATTCCAAAAACTACTGTGTCTGAGATTTTGAGGCAGGATCTTGGTGTGAAACATGTTGCGGCAAAATTCATCCTGTGGCTTCTGCTATCAGAGCAGAAGGAACAATGCACTGCACTTGCTAATGACTTGATTCAAACCAGTAGATTTCCTCAAGAAAAGATTTCCTCAAGAAGGTCATAACCAGAAATGAATCATGGGTCTACAGCTATGATCCAGAAATGAAGGCCCAGTCATCCCAATGGAAGTTGCTTGATTCTCCATGCCCAGACAAGACATGGCAAAGTCGCAGCCAAATCAAGACCATGTTAACTGTGTTTTTTAATTGGGAAGGTGTTGTCCATCACAACTATGCCCCTCCAGGCCAAACAATTAATAAGAAGTACTACCTCACTGTTTTTTGTCAGTTGAGAGATGTAATATAATAAAAACGACCACAGCTATGGCAACTGGTGATTGGCAGCTTCATCACAACAATGTGCCCACTCATGCATCACATCTTGTGCAAAGTTTTTTTGTGAAACATCAAATCATCCTAGCGACTCAGCCCCACTACAGCCCAGATTTGGTGCCCTGCAACTTCTGGATTTTCCCAAAACTAAAATCACCTTTGAACGGGAAGAGATGTCCTTCCCTTTCTGTCAATGAGATTCAGGAAAATATGACAAGACAGCTGATGGCAATACCACAGCAAAGGATTTTGCAGAGGGTTTTGAATGGTGGGAGACACAGTGGGAGAAATGTGTGAGGCCACAAGTTGCCCACTTTGAAGGGGACTGAGACATCATTATCCTATGTACAATGTTTATTGTATCTTGTATTTTCTTTAATAAATGTCTCTATTTTTCATATTATATGATGGCTGGATACTTTCTGGACAGATCTAATATAGAATAAATGTATATAATATGTCTAATATATCTATCTATTTATCTGAGAGATTTATTATAAGAAACTACCTTATGTGGCTGACAAGACTGAAATCTATAGGACAGTCCAGTGGGCTGGAAATTGTGGTCAAAGTTGATGTCTACAAGGCAAGCCAGCAGGCCAGAAACTCAGGGTTGCAGAAACTGAATTGCTTCTTCTTCAGGAAGCATCAGTCATGCCTGTTAAGGTCTTCAACTGATTGGGCAAGGTCCACATACAGTGTGGAGGATAATCTGTTCACTCAAAGTCTATTACTGTACATCTTAATCACGTCCACAACCACCTTCACAGCAACATCTATACCAAAATGTTGGGCACCAGAGCCTAACCAAGTTCATGCATAAAGCTTACCAACATGAAGGGCTTTTTGTGCCCTCTATTTTTGTCCAAATCCTCAACAGCTCTTCTAACTGTGTATTCACAATTCTTGCTCTTATTTGGTCAATACTTAGAGCAAGATTCAAATGCCTCTAAATGGCTCCCTATGTTTGTGGGATGAAAATTTTGAGCCCAAACTTATGGGAGAAAATGGTTGAGTGCTTGGGATATTTAGAAAAAGCCATCTTAGTTTACTTAATTCAGGAGTATTAAGAATAGGGATGTCCGGGTCCTATGGAACTACAAAGAGTGAGCCAATAACTTCTTGGGGAGCCAATGATGATTTTAGAGGGAGAGTGTGACATGATGTGATCTGTGATTTCATTGCTTGCATTAATTTCTCTCTTTTCTATCCAAGTCCTGACTCTATGGGTCATGCCATCTCATCTCATAAGTTTCTTTCCCTCCATTCCTATGAACTTAAGATGTAAGCCAGTTATTTAGCATGTAACAGACTACATTGTGTAGTTCCTCAATGCTTTGTCTTCTCAATTGATATCTGATCCTCAAGGGCAAGACTTTTCTATCATCTCTTATTATATTATATCCTCTTATATTTTTGATTACCCTTACCCTTTCTCATTGTGTCTGACATGCACCTGCGATGGCAGGTGCTAACTCAGTGTTTGTTGAATCAATGGCTTTTGCTTTAACTCTCTACTTTCAGAAAACATGTTTCCCTCTACTTGCAGTATAAAAATCAATTTGGACCATTTCCAATAAATTCCTTGTGAGAGGTTTAGATCTCATATAGGAAAATTGGATTGCCTCTCTCCAACCTTTCCTACCTTCACAATCCAGATCAACCACACCCCTCTCCAAGATGCCATCTGTGCTTTTCTCATCTGTCTGTCCTCTGGTCTCTCACGACATGCTGTGTATATCTTTATTATACCTTTATCATCATGAATGTGGTAAGTGTTGCTAGTTTGCATGTCTCATAGATTATACTAGGGTAGGAACTATGTTTTATTCATCCTCAGATAACCACTGTCCACTCTAGTGGATGTCAGTTGGCTGGATAAATAAATGAAAAGGAGAGAAGGTTAGATACTTCGATGATAGCAGAAGGGAAGTTGAGCTTTTACTTGCAGATTTGCTGGGTGCCAGCAATTACTTGGAAAGCCTAAGTTGTGAGGCTGCTAATATTGCTTACTGCTTACACTTGGAAGGCTCTCTGAGAAGGTGGTAGCTTTGTCATCATAATAGTGGGATTTTGCTTTGGCACTTAGGATAGAGTTTCTGAGTGTGGTCGAAAACCTAGTCCCAGACCAAATAATAGCAGATATTCCTCTGTCATCGTTCAGATTTATTTTTCAAATAAAACAAAGTAACAAGGAGACCTTCTTTTTGACATCTTCCTTTAGGTTAGGTGATTACCAATTCTGCAAGCTTGTACCCTGTTTACAATACACGTTTAGTTGTGTATGAATCTGAAAATAAGCCGCCTTTCATGGCTATGTTTTAATTGGGGCATTTTAATTTTCCTGTGTGATTTATAGGATAACATTCAAAGGTCATAGTGAATCACTAAAAAGAGGATGATGAGTAAGGCTTCAGTGAGATGCCATTGCTGGAAGTTCATTACCATAGAAACACAAAATTAACCTTCCTTTTGCCTGTCCTTGATGCCATTGTGGAGTGTTCCTTTCCACCCCTTCCCTCGTACTCCTTCCCTGACAATGACTTATAATGTGGCAAATGCATTCTATGTTGTTCTGTTATTTTATGATTTTTTCCCTTTTTTCACCTGTCAAACCATATCACTGTAGAACAGCAAAGCTAGGGCCCTTGATGAGCCAATATTTCAAATAAGAGTGGTTTCTTCCCATGCTAGTCTTTTCGGTTAGAATTTCATTGGAAATACACTCTCACATTTAAGTCAGTATATGATTTGACTTCTCAAAATACTTAACTATGTTCTTGATATCAGCTACAACAAAAATGGAATGAGCACCATCACAGTGGATTATCTATTGTTTATAACATGAGAGGACAAGAAGAAGAGAAACTTGCAGGCTGTCTGGTAAGCTTACCAAATGCATTATTGAGTATGAAGGTATGTTTGTGCTGCCAAATTCAAAATTCTAGACCCCTCACTTGTCTGCTTCTAACTGTAAAAGAAATGGAATTCAATAGAAGTCATTATTGATGGAAAAGGGGTATTTACCTGCAAGGTCCCCTTGACTTCCAAAGTCCACTCCCCCAGAATAACCTCAGCTTGGTTTCCATCAGTTTAGGAGGAGATGGTTTTTGTATCATAACGTAAACATTAGAGACCATAAAGAAATAAATGAAGACAAGTTTTTATCCAAACTTCCTCAACAAATGTCTTGAAAAAAGTGGGACCAATTAGAGGCTGTGATGCTTGATTTTCTGCATCTTAGAAGCAGATAAAAAATGAACACTAAATGCACGGTTGTACTGTCTGTTACCAAGAGGGCACCATGGTGACACATAGCCCAGAATCTTAACATGAGGATGAGAGGAAACTTGAATCTATCTTATAGGTGACACATAATGGCTTGAAAATGGAAATTCCAATTCAGCTTCTCATTCATTTCACTGAGTATCTATCTGACATTTGGCAGGAAGAGCACTAGGCCTTGTGAGTAAAAAGATGAATCAGAAAATGCTTCTGCTCTCATCTGGACTGCAAAACTTCCATTGTCTAATTATAATACTATACAGCTGAGTGATAGATACATTAAAAGACACTTGTATACGTCGATCTCTCATTTTAAAGTCAACATATATGGTCTTCTCTGTGCAAGGTGTCTGCCATGGACTCACTTCAGTCTACCTGGCCTGGCCCCTTTTCCATCTTAGTGACACTGTTGCTGGTCACTCTGTTAATAGCATTCATGAACTGTGTAGTTTGTGGTAGACACTACTAGCTACATTGGAACCAAGTGAGGCAGCAGGCCCTTGGCCAAGCCAAGCCACTTTACCCAGAGCCTCAGTATTGGTTAATTAGTGATGAAACTACCAGGTCTGCCCCAAGTCTAGAAGCATCTGGGGAACTTGCCTATTCTGTTTGGTATTGATAATTGTTTAACTTGGAGTCAGTCCCTGTGGAATAGGAAAACTGAGAAAAGCTAGCTTGGTCTGTTTGTGTGCTTGCATGTTTTTAGTGAATGAGTAGAATTCAGAGCACATGTCTGTACTGCACTTTGAAGGTGGGGGATTCAGTCCCACTAGCAGGCAGAACCCCCTACTGGGGAGGGATCTTAGGTGACTCCATGACTCCTGACTTAGGAACAGTGGGAACCATGGCAGTATTTGGTGACATTGAGACATGACCAGACACACCTGTCGTGGCTGATTTCTGCATTTCGTGCAAATCTGTCCATCTTCTCATGGGGCCAAGAATGGGCCCTGATGTGCAGGGTGGTTTACTGGACCGTGTATGGTGGTAAAGATGAGCTCTGGAGTGTTTTTGATAAGGCTGGAGATGCTGAAAAGAATCCCCTCTTGCCTCTGCAAGTTATGACCTGAGTATGGTTTAAAAACAAAAAAGCTAAGGTGTTTGTCCTTGGCCTCTGGTGCTGTGGAGTATGACAACATAAGGGACAGATGCTAGTAGACTGGCTGGGAGGGAACATGTGACAGCAGCCCTGGCTTCTCTCATTTAGAGAACTGGATTTGAACCCAAGTACCTGGAGGTTCTAAAATGTACTTGAATCATCAATTCTCTCCCAAATCTGTGAGTGGCCAGGACAAAGGGTATTAATAATATCTGTGAGGAAGAGGCTGAGCTCCAGGGCAGTGAAGCAACTGTCTTGTCTCCAGACTCCGCCTCCAGTGCTCTCAGTGCTGCTCTGTGCTTTCCCTGAGGCCCTGCCCTCATTGACACATGGGAGAGACAAAGGCAAATGAGGACGCTAATTAGAAGAAAGTAGAAGAGCTTTGGACAGAGGCAAAATGAGTCCAAACACATGCGCCGAGGCTCTCCCCTTACACTGCACATGAATCACAGGAAGGAACAAAAACCCAGCTTCCTGGTTTTGCTAGGCTTGCTGGCTAGGATCCCACAAGTCACTGTTACTCTATGAAGGAGCAGCTATTTCTCAGCCCAAAGACCCTGGCATGGTAGACTGAAAGGCAGAGACATTGGAAGGTTTTGGAAGGCATTAAGAAGAGTAAATTTTGTAAAGCATCTAGGCCAGTGCTTGGCAAAGACTAGACACTCAAAAGTTGGGTCATAGTTTAAAAAAAAGGGTGAATTTTGATAGAAGGGAAATAGTGACCATTTTCATTGTAGCTATGGAAAATGAAACCAACTTTTCCTAGAAATTTTATTTTAAACCTCAGAGTACTCTGTTTAAAATAATTTAGTCAAGTCTAATAGATATTTTTGAAATAAAACCTAGATATCAGCAAGGGCCTTCCAGCTCTTGAGATAAAAATGGGATTGTATTGAACACAATTTGTTCAGTTGTGTTGGGGAGGTTCACCACCCCTCGTTCTCAAACTTGACTGTAGATTGGAATCACCTGGACAGCTCTAACAATACCAATGCCTGGGTTGCACCCCAGAAGTCCAGGGGCTGACTGAACATCACGATTTTTCAATGTTCCCCAGGTGATTCTATGGCTCTACCTCATTGGAAATCCACTGTTAATGAGCCACACCAAGTTCTGTGCTCATTCCCAAGTGCATGAGCTTGCGGGTGGTGGGGGGGCTCCCAGATCTACAATGTGTCACTCCAGGCTAAAAGTTTCTTCCCGTTTCAGAGATTTCTTTAGAAATCTGCTTACAAAACCGTTCACAAGTTTCATAGAATTTATGAAGACTGGGGGTGTTCCAGGAGCTGTGCCCCTCCCCACAAGCTACTTGTCACCATATTCCTGGCTCCCTTCCTCCCTTTCTTTTCATCATCTCTCTAATTTCTTTCTCTAGAGAAACAACAAAATATTTCTCCTGTCTCAATGATGTGGAGGAAACCACACCAGGCCTCCTGGGGCCTCAGCAGTTACCCCAGTGACTTGTTAAGGAATTCTTTCAGGAAAGCAGAGCTCAGCTTAGTTAGGATTCCTGAAACAGCCCCTAAGGGAACTTTTTTTTTCTATTTCATTTCATAATTATTGACTCTATGCCAACACTTACCTAGGCACAGAAAGGTTTGAGATGGGGGTCCAGGGATGAACAGGGTAAAGCTAAACGATGGACAATCAGGGCTATTGGGGGAGCACAGACATGAAGACAGAGCGTGCATAACAAACTCCGAGTGTGGGAAGAACATGCAAGCACAGCAGATGAGAGAGAGTGGGAGGCGTGGGCCTGGGTGAGCTAGGCTGGAGGAGCCCTGGGGCCTGTGCGGGGGTGGCGTGCCTGCAGGGGCTCAGTCAGACCTCCTAGCTGAGGTGCAGAGCAATCACCCGTGGGTGGAATCAAAGCCGTCCCTGAAATTAAACTAACACAAAACCACCTGTGATTGTAAATGAAAGCCCTTCAGCCTCAATTAAGAACGCAGGAGACAGCAGTATCTTCAGCAGCCTGATCGGTGTTGTCTTCCTCTAACCTCTGTGTTCATGGAGGTGGCTGAGGTGCACAGTCTGGAACTCTGGGTTCATTTCTTCCCCCGTGAAAACTAGGGCAAAGTGTGTTGTGTTGTGTTGTGTTGTGTGTACCCAGTGTCTCCACAAAACTCTGGGACCTTTGGGAATAAAATATTAACTCATCCATCTACTTTTTTCCTAAACACTACTTCTTGGGAGACTGCCTCTCATCCTAAACATGTACAAATAAAGGCTGAACAGAAAGAACAACTTTTTTTTTTTTTGAGAGAGAGGTAGAAGGGTTTAAACTATAAATTCTCTGAAGGATAACTCCTTAAGAGTTTGAGAATGAAAAAGTAAAAGCAGCACAGTCCCTTCACCATTTCTGAATTCCTCACTCTGAGTACACCTTGTTTGGTCATTTCACTGTGAGAGGTGCTGGACAAATGTTTGCTGAGCAAAGGAAGGAATGCTGATCAACACACAGTCAGACAGGGAAAGTGAGGGACCATATTTCCTCAGCAGTCATTGAACTGACTTTGAAAATGGCCCGCATGCTTCTTTACCTTCTCAAATGTTTTGCTAACATATTTCCTTTTAATAAGTCAATTAACCTTCAAATACCCTTAGTTTGCCCTCTGCTAATACAAGGGGATATAAAGATTACTTTTCTCTTCATGGTTCTCAGTACTCAGACAGGAAGGGACAGATGTTCCTCCAGTGAGACTGTATTTGGGACACGTTTGAAGTAAGAGCAGCAATCTGATCATGCCAGAAACTTGACTTTTCTTATTTTTGGCAAATGCTGAGGAAATAGAGTGGCAGATGCTACTTTGACAAGGGAGACAAGAAACCTGATACCTGTTGGTAATTGATCCAGTATCAGATGTGTTTTGAGCGCCCACTATGTGCTGAGCACTTAGCTACATGTGGGGATACTAGATGATTTAGTTTAGGCATAGCCCCTGACTTTTCAGAACATTGAGTGTAGGAGAAAGAGAATGTAAACACAATTGCCACACAGAGTAGCCACAAGATGCCCCCTGAACTCAGGGGAGGTACACATAACCCAGCATGGGTGACCAGGGGTGGCAGGTGGCGGAAGTGACACCAGAGGGCACACAGTCTTGCAGGCTGCAGAGCAGCCAGGGGAATGTGAAGGGAGAGGTCGCTTGTACAGTTCTGGCCACATGCAGGTGCTGTTCTAAGCACTATACATACATTAATCAGATCCTCACAAAAGCCTTACACAAGAAATACTATTCTCTCCATCTTAACAGTCAAGGCAACAGAGGCAAAGAAGGTTTAAAGAAATTGTCCAGGGTTACCCCTCTGGGAGGGCTGGAGTATGAACCCAGACAGACCCTCTACCCAGGGTCTACACAAAGTCTTCTCTGTAAGTCTCGGGGCAGAGAGAACAACGTACACAAAGACTGAAGTTCAAAGAACATGTGATTTCTGGGAACTCTCCAGTTGCTGACAAAAGTCCTTGGTGAAATCAAGCCAGTTCTGCACCTGTGGCTTACACCCTGAGTATCATAAATGCAACCAGCTGAGTTTCCTCTTTGGAGACCCAAGGTCAGAGGTGGTTGGTGTTGGTGGGGACATGTGCAGACTTTAAAGATTCTAGAGATAGCTCTGGGAGGATCCTGGTAATAATTTCATGTTCTTTTCTTCTACTGTTTTATATGGCACCAGACAGGTAGCCTTCCACTTTCTTCCTATATACTTCCAGAGGAGAGACTTCGGTGAAACAGTTCCACTGCCATCATTGGCCATATCTTGCTGCTAAGCTTCAGCCTGCTCACCCTTTTCTGACTGCTGATCATCTGCCCATCAGGTGGGATTAAATTACTGTTTCATTGGTGCCCATAGTTTACTCATTGCAGCTTTTTAATAAGCACACACATACTTCACAAATACAAAAACCCCAGCCCTGGCTCACTTTGGCCTTCTAGGCTCACCATGTTAGGGCACTCTTTGGTGGAGTGGTTCTAGGAACAGCTGTTTCCATGTAACTCAGAATTTAAATTAGGGTGATAGTTAGCAGTCACCTGGCCTCAATGAGCCTCCATTTCCTCACCTGTAAAACAAGGAAACTGGCACCAGTTTAAGCTTCACACTTTATTCTGGTGCCAGATTCTCAGATGTCCAGAGGCCAGGGCTGTGGAGCCTGCACTTGGGGGTCAGGGCCTGCACTGTCCACAGTGACCCTGCAAGTGAGATGCAGGGCATTAGGCTCAAAGCTAGTGGCCAGACCTTCATTTATTTTGTTTTTATAAACATTCTTTATAAATTATTTTATTTATTTATTTCTAGAGAGGGGAAGGGAAGGTCAAAGAGAGGGAGAGAAACATCAATGTGTGGTTGCATTTTGTGGTGCCCCCTACTGGGGACCTGGCCTGCAACCCAGGTATGTGCCCTGACTGGGAATCAAACTGACAATGCTTTGGTTCACAGGCCTGCACTCAATCCACTGAACTACCCCAGCCAGGACCAGGCCTTTAGTTTTTAATTAACTTTTTATTTTGAAATAATAATGGACTTACAGGTAGTTGCAAAAAGTATAGAGAGGTTCTGTGTGCCCTTTCCATGCCTCCCCTCATGGGGACATCTTACGTAACCAGATATCAAAGCTGGGGCACCAACACTGGCACGATTTGCAGACTGCCTTCAGGTTGCACCAACTTTTATGTGTACTCCGTGTGTGCATGTGTGTGCACATGCTCATGTGAACTTCTGTGCAATTTTTCTCATGTAACTGCCACCATAATCAGAACACAGATATAAAGCATTTCTCTCATGCTGCCCTTTGATACCCCCAAGCTCCCTTCCCATCCTGATGGAGTTATATCAGTAGAACCACATAGTATGTAACCTTTTGAGACTGGGCTTTTCTCATTTGTTGTAATACCCTTGAGATCGTTCCAGGTTGTGGGTATCAAAGGTTCATTCATTGTTATTGCTGAGCAGTATTCACAGTGTGAATGTACCACAGCTTGTTGAACCATGCACCTGTGGAAAGACATGGCCAGTAGGGGGCTATTACAAATAAAGCTGTTACGATTTTTCAGTTACAGCTTTTTGTATGAATATCATTTTTATTGCTTTGGGATAAATACCCAGGATTTGGATTGCTGGGTTACATGGTGTGTGTTTAGTTTTATAAGAAACAGAGCAATTGTTTTCCTGAGTGGGCGTGCATTTCACACTCCCTCCAGCAATGTAGGCTGGTCCTTTTAAAGAGAAACTCTTGTCAGAGAAGCTTGTTCCCCAGGGAGAAATCAGGAGAGCAGCTTGTAGTCCAACACTGGCTTGACAACTTTTATACTCCCTCAGCCTTGGAGGTTCTGGCAGGACTCCCTCCATGACATGAGAAGAATCTTCCCAGAAATGATTCCTATGCTAGGAGCTGGGAAGTGCACAGCAGCCATGGTTAATTGTCCTCAATGCTTGGTGCAGGAAAGGGGCAGCTTGGATGACTGTCTTGTGGGTTCCTTACTTAGCCTCCACCCTTCTTTCCCAAAGCTACATCCAGAGGCCCTGATGGAATTTTTGCCACACTCAGCCTTACAGAGGCTGCAGAACAAGTGCTAATTCTTGAAATATGTTTCCCCAGTGGTTTCTAGTATGAGAACCACTTAATATATTTTTCTTCCTCCTTGAGTACTGTTGTCCTGCGCATGGTAAAGAATCATCCTCTGCTTTTTCCAATACTCCATCAGACTCACAAAAGAAAGAAAATCAATTCACACTTTTCCTGGAAAGCAAGCCTATTGGCAGATCTGACATGTTGTCTATCATGCTGCCACAGCAAATCACCACGGTCAAGGTGGCTTAGACAATATACATTTATTTCTCACAGTTCTGGAAGCTGAGGAGTCTAAGATCAAGATGCAGGCTGGTGTAGTCCCTGGTGAGGGCCCTTGTCCCAGTCTGCACAGGGCTGACTGCTCCACGTGTGCTCACAGGAAACAGGCAGAACTTTGATCTCTTCCTCTTATAAGGACAGTAACCCTATCATGGAGCTCCACCCTCATGGCCTCAACCAATTCCAGTTACCTCCCAAAGACCCCACCTCAAAATGCCATCACATTGGGTTTTAGAGCTTCAACATGTGGATTTTGGGGAGACAAACATACAGCCTATAACACATGTAAAGACCCTCCCCTCTGGGTCAGGAAATGGGCCACAGGGTGACTCTGTGCCTGAATGCGACCACCCTGATTTAGAATGACTGAGAAAGTGCCCTCACATAGAGGCATTTGCAGGGAGAGGAAGTGTTCAGAGAGGGTCACAGACGTTTGTCACGGGGACATGAAACTGACTTTTCCTAAAGATACCGTGGAGAGTTCTTGAGAAGGTTAAGGGGTGCCCAATGGGAGTTTCTACCAGGATATCTTGGACTAAAATCAGGGAGGCAGAATTCTGCATTCCTAAAATCAATCCGCCATTTTTTCTGCATCTTTTACATTGTGAAATGGAGCCAGATAGGTTGAGTCTGCTGGATGTCCCAGCTCCAGTAGAACGCTCCTTGACTCCCTGATGAGAAGGAGGGAGATGTTTCTATGGGAAACTCCAAACCTCTCCTTTGCCTTTGTTATTTGTGTCACATAGACCACCTGGGGAAAGAATCCCACAGCATGGATAATACAGGACTATAAGGCCTTCCTGGTCGATGCTGGGAGAGACAGGAACCAGCTTTCTGTGGCTTCTGCTTCCAGAGTCCTCTCTTCCAGCAACTTGGATTCCTACCCAAGAAAAAAGACTCATTTCTCTGCTTTATGAATCAACACAATCCTAGTGTTTTCCTCCTGATTAAAGGATTAAAAATACTTTGCTAAAAATATAAAAAGAATCATATGGGAAGATAGCAAACTGACATGAAAAGAAAAGAGAAAAAAAGTACGATGAGAGAACTGACTTCAGGTTAACAGATGAGAATAGTGCACCTGCCAAATAACTGCAGCCCCTGCCCCCACTGACCCCAAAGACCAGTCAAACACCACATATGAGCTCATCCCAGCACAGTTTCAAGCAGACCCTCAGCCCCACACTTCACCCATCTCTTTCATGACATCGCTGTCACCATTTGGATACTGTTCAGCCTTTTCATGCCATCTGTTTGTGTTTTCAGAACACAACACTGAAAAACTGTTATGGTATGGAAACATTACTAGACAAAACTGATGAAACTATGAGCAGTTCTCCTAAGTACCTTTGCTGGGCTTAAGCTTCAGAGAACTGAGAAAAGAAGATCTGAACTCAGAAATTTTCCTCTGATACAAGAAAACATAAGTTATAGATGCTCATAACAATGTGTAATTGTAAAAAATTGGAAGTAACCTAAACATTAGAAGGAGAATGGATACGATTGTCATCTATACACATAATTTATACTCTGTAGCCATGAAAACAAATTAACCAAAAGATACACGTGTTATCTTCTGAAATGTCATAAATTGGTTCCCAAATAAGCTGTTAATGCAATTCGTTAATTCCAATAATTTTTAGATTAGGTTTTTCTGTATAGGTAATCATGCTGTATGCATATAATAATGGTTTTTTTCCTTCTTTTACATTTTAAAAGAAGGAAAATGTTTACATTAAACATTTTATTTTTCTTGTCTTACTGTGCTAGCTAGGGCCTGCAGTGCAATGTTGACTAGAAGGGGTGATAGAGGGCATTCTTGTCTCATTCTTAGTTTAAAAGAAATTGCCTTCAATGTGTCACCAGTAAATGTGATGCTCATTACAGATGTATGTTTTAGGTGCATTTTTGTAAGGACCAGAGAGAATGAATTTTCAGAATTCAATCTGGCATTCTTTTTATTGTCAGGTTTCTTTAATCAGTTTATAGTCATTAGGAATTTTAATATATTTGTAATTATTTCTCATTTATATTTGAGTTTTATTTCTTTTATGCTGGATCTTTCTATGTTCATTTCCCCCCTTTTTCTCAGTATTTTGCATTGATTGCAGTATTTAAAATGTTTTTCTTTTTCTAGTTTGAAAGTTATATATTATATTTCTATTTTAAAATATATTTTATTGATTATGCTATTCCAGTTGTTCCATTTTTTTCTCCCTTTTTATTCCCCTCCACACTGTCCCCCCACCACCATTCACCACCTTTTTCATGTCCATGGGTTCTATATATAAGTTCTTTGGCTTCTCTATTCCCTATACTATTCTTAACCTCCCCCTGTCTATATTTTAACCTACATTTTATGCCTCTTATTCCCTGTACCTTTCCCACCATTCTCCCTCCTTCCCCTCCCCACTGATAACCCTCCATGTGATCTCTATTTATGTGAATTTCTTCATGTTCTAGTTGTTTGCTTAGTTCATTTTTTTTTTTTAGGTTTGGTTGTTGATAGTTGTGAGTTTGTTGTCATTTTACTGTTTGTAATTTTGATTTTCTTCTTTTTCTTAGATAACTTCCTTTAACATTTCATATAATATGGGCTTGGTGATGATGAACTCCCTTAACTTGACCTTATTTGGGACTCTTTATCTGCCCTTCCATTCTAATGATAGCTTTGCTGGATAGAGTACTCTTGGATGTAGGTCCTTGCCTTTCATGACTTGGAATACTTCTTTCCAGCCCCTTCTTGCCTGCAAGATTTCTTTTGAGAAATCAGCTGACAGTCTTATGGGAACTCCTTTGTAGGTGACTGTCTTCTTTTCTCTTACTGCTTTTAAGATTCTCTCTTTATCTTTCATGGTGGGTAATGTAACTATGATGTGTCTTGGTGTTTGCTTCCTTAGGTCCAACTTCTTTGGGACTCTCTAAGCTTCCTGGACTCCCTGGAAGTCTATTTCCTTTGCCAGATTAGGGAAGTTCTCCTTTAAATAAGTTTTCAAATAAGTTTTCGATTTCTTACTCTTCTTCTTCTCCTTCTGGCACCCCTATGATTCAGATGTTGGAACATTTAAAGTTGTCCTGGAGGTTCCTAAGCCTCTCATCATTTTTTTGAATTCTTGTTCCTTCATTCTGTTTTGGTCGAATGTTTATTTCTTCCTTCTGGTCCAAATTGTTGATTTGCATCCTTGTTTCCTTCCTTTCACTGTTGGTTCCCTGTATATTTTTATTTATTTCACCTTGCATAGGCTTCACTTCTTCCTCTATTTTGTGACTATACTCAACCATTTCTGTGAGCATCCTGATAACCAGGGTTTTGAACTCTGCATCTAATAGGTTGGCTATCTCTTCATTGCTTAGCTGTATTTTTTTCTGGAGCTTTGATCTGTTCTTTCATCTGGGCCATATTTTTTTGGTCTTGGCAGGCCTGTTACATAGCAAGGAGTGGAGCCTTAGGTATTTGCTAGGGTGGGGCAACCCATGTCACTGAATTGTGGTGCTTTATATGGGGAAGTGGCCAGAGAGAGAATGATGCCACTTGCTCCTCTCCCGGCAGCTTTCAGTCACTCTCTCTGCTACTCACAAGCAAACTGGGCTCTTCTGGTGCTGATTCCCTGGTGGGTGGGTTTGTGTACATTCTAGGACCCTGTGGGTCTCTCCAACAAACTCTCCTGTGACTCTGGGAGTTTCTCCTGACACCTGAACACCCACAGGTTTTTTCAGTCAGAGGTTTTGAAGCTTTAATTCCCCACACTGGAACCCTGGGTTGCTTGGTCTGTTTTGCTCTCCAGTTGTTCCCCCCGGTTTATCTGAATTCAGATGTCCACCAGCCACTACCTCTCCTGCCCTGGTCCTCCAGCTCCTGCCTTGCCTCAAGTTCCCTCCACTCTGGCTGTCCATCTCCATTCCTCCTAGCAGTCAGGATGAATGTTTCTTCTTAACTCCTTGGTTGTTGGACTTCCATACAGTTCAATTTTCAGAAAGTTCAGGTTAGTTTTTGTTTTTAAATTTGTTGTTGTTTTTCTTTTGGTTGTGTGAGGAGGCAAAGTATATTTACCTATGCCTCCATCTTGAATGGAAATCCCTGTATTTCTAGTTTTTAATGGTTTTGTATGCGACTTTTGGTTTCATTTATGCACAATTTCCATTTAATGGTTTTGAATTTCAAATATTAATGTTTTACTTAATAAAGTTTAAAGTCAAACATCATTTTAAAACTTTTTTTCTTGGCATTTATTTTTATTGTGTTAAAAAACATGACATTAAATTTATCTTAATCATTTTAAAATATGAAGTTCAGTAGTGTTAAGGACATTGTTGTGCAAGAGATCTCTGGAACTTTTTCATCTTACAAAGCTGACCATTAACTTTCTGCTCTCCTTAAAAATTACAAGGACAAAGACATGAGGCGCTTTTTGTTCTATCACCAGCCCACCCTCATGTGCTATTGTATCTTGTAGTTTTGTGCTGTATCATGTCCTGTGTTGGGGAGCCTCCAATATGGTCCAATATGGTCTAATTCACACTGTGTATGCACCTGTCCCCTTTAGAATATATTTCTGTTGCTGTTTAGAAATCTGCTATTAGCTTAAATATAATTTCTTGTTAGGTAATTTCTCTTGCTACTCATTCCAGTTGTTTTTTGTTTGTTTGTTTGTTTGTTTTTACTTTTGTCGATTTGTGGTTTTGCTATGACTAGGCTAGTTGTGGAATTCTTTTTATGAATTTTTTGTGGAAATTGTGTTTATTGAATTTGAAGTCTAATGTCTTTCATTAATTTTAGAAAATTCCAGCATTTTTTTAAGAAATTACTTTTCTTCCATTTTATCTGTTTTGCTTTTAAGCTATAGAACATATTTTTTATCTCTTTACTTTCCTCTGATACATTTTGAGTTATCCAGAACTTTCATTTAGTTCATTAGTTCTCTCTTCATCTATTTTTTTAAACCTGTGTTTTAACCTAACAATTAATTCTTTATTTCAACAATTAAATATTTTATTTTAAGGGGTTCCATATTATTTTTTTCAAATAACTTCTGAGCTTTTTTGACATTATACTTTTCCTTGCTCATGTTTCAGCAAGGAAACATTCCTTGCTCTCTTTTATTTCTTTAAACAAATGATATTTTTTATTTTATATTTTGAATATTTTATTTCCTGAATCTTAAATATTTATTGGTATGATTCTGTTGTTTGTTTTTTTTCTGCTGACTCTCCCTCCTGGTGGTTTATTTCCTTGTGTTTTCAAGTTTTGGATTATGAGCTCAATCTTAAGAAATCCTGTGAATTGAGGGTGTGTATCCTTCCAGATGACTTATATTGCCTTTGCCAATATCCCCCAAGTGTTCCCAATCAAGACCCTCTTTAACTTAATTTCTAGGGTTGGAATTTTCTGAATCATGGAGATAATACATGTTTGGGTCCCAAACCTATGTGATATCAGGTCTGGAGTTACTAATTTTCAGGGAATACTTATTTTCTCTAGAGACCAGGTAGAGTTAGATAAATTTTCTTCCACTTTTGCTGGATAATACTTTTTTTCTTACCCAACTTTTTTTTATTGTGGCTGTAACTCTCTAAGTTCTTTGGTTCATGGGGGAATCAATTTCCCACCTTGCACAGCACAGGACACTTCTGCCAGACTCCCATACAGCCACCAAAGTCTAAGTTATGGTTTCTGAAGACACATTGACTGAGGATAGGCACAGTTTCAGTGCTGGCTTTCCTTTGTTTGGGGGCTCTCTCTTTGTTTTGGCTCCTAGAGAACTCCCATCCTTTCCTGCAAGCTCAGCTAAGCATTTAAAAAGACTTGTGTCACACTTTACTCATTCTTTGCAGATATTTTATAGAAAGACAGTTCTTTATTTTCTGTAGACCAGAAGATTTCCCACTCCATATACTTTTTCTAGAAGCACAGGCCGTTTCAGTGTGCTATCTTGGTCTGTCTTTTGCCAGCATCCTGTTTGTGGATGCTTCAGTGTATATCACAGATTCAAATGCACAAGGACACTGCAGCAGGGCATTAATTCTCTCCAAAGCCTTCTTCTTGCAAACACCTATGATTCTGAATGTGGATGTGAGCTCGTCTCATCATAGTCAAGACAAAAGTGCTAGGGAGTTAATGTCACCAGGAGCAACCACAATGGATAAGAGTTGATAGATCAATACTCCAGTTTCTTTGCCCTTCAGATCTGGCCATTCTAACTAATGTTTTATCACAGGGTCTCCCAGAGGTCCCCAGAAGGACAAAGCCCCAGTTGCCCATAGTGGTTACCTGGATTGACTCCATTTAGTACCTTGTCTCACTTCTTCACTCTATTTTGGTGCTTCTTGGGATCCTTTCTCAAATAAATTTACATTCAATTCCTGCATCAAAGACCATTTTTGAGGAAACTCAAAATTTAATATTTATAGTGAGCATCGACTATGTATGCAGTGTTATTAAATATTGTAGATTCAAAGATAGAGTCTAAGAAATAGTTTCATCTCTAGAGTAATTTATACTCTAGGCTTCCTGCTTTCTTGCTGTCTTTTAGAAACACACATTTTTAGTGATGTTTGTAGGTAGCAAGAAGCATTTCAACAGATTTAGGTAAAAATGGCACAAATCTAATTAGCAATTCCAGGTGTTTGAGTGATGGTGAAAATAACATGAAGTGGACATACCTGAGTACTTGACCATTGGGCCAGAAAGAATATTCCACATCGAATACATGGATACTGAACTATTATATATTTGGCCTTCTTGGGGGTTGATGTGGTGACATCACTTTGATACAGAGGGTAGTGATGGTAAAAAATGAACTGCAAGATGATTTCTTAGAGGTGCTGTGAGTGGCAACAAAAGACTAAATTCTCCTGTCTCTTCAAAAGAGACTGCAAACTGCTAGCCCATGGTTTGCTTCTAGCTTTCAGATATATTTTGTTAGCTTGCATAATGTTTAAAAACACTTAAAGTAGTTTCCATATTCATAAATTAGGAAGTTGTGTTGCTAGATTAGAAACTCTAGTTTCTTTTAACAAATTAGAAGATTGGACATCAAAGGTCCCACAAGCCCACATGAAGATCAGATGGAGATGAAGAGTAGATTCTCTCTTGAGATAAGGCAAGTGCCTTAGTCTCTGTCAATTTCTATTGTATGTATATTACAACTGACCACTTCATTATTTGCCTTTTCCATGAGGGTATTTGAGGTTTTGACCGTAGCTCTACATTTTCTGGAATGCGTGAGATGTAGGGGCTGTGACTGGTTTGACAGGACGGTAACTGCAGCCTTTTTCCTCCTGCTTGTTCTCCTGTGCCTGCATCCAGGATTGTGAAGGTCCATGCTCTGAGAAGGCAGCACTGCTGAGTCCCTGAGAGCTGGCAATATTTGTAGAGGAGCCTCCTGCTCATGATTTTGGTTGTTTGCTCTGAAACCTCAGACACATTTTTGTTAGCAGCCTGTGTTCTATTCAATCTCTGGTTTGAATAAACAAAGAGCCATTGGGAATTTTCTTCTCAGATATCTTTTTTGAAATGTACACACTAACTTACATAAGAATTGCTCTTTAATTTAGTTAAAACCAAAGCCAAGTGTGAGGCAGAAAAGCCTCATTGTTCATCCTGGAACAGTATCCTTGCTGCTGACTTTCCATTCCATTTGGATTTCAAACAGCTCAGTGTAGGTCAGGCTGAACTTTAGCATCTCTGGAGAACTGAAGCTCCTAGCTAGTATCTCCTTTTTGAAAGAGCCTCCATCCATAGTCTAGACAGAGCCAGATGACCCTCAAGGTGGTGATGGTGGTGGGCGGGGTGGGGAGGTGGAAAGATTTGGTTATTTGGTTGATGGATGATGTTTGTTGTCCTTAGCAAGCTTTTCTACATATGAGAAAAGACCAGGAGGAGCAGGCTGCTGCCATCAAGCTTTATAGGGCTTTAGGAGCTCAAGTCACCTGTCATATTTTTCAGCTGTCCTCTGTTACAGTTATTTGTTTTCTAAACATTGTTAGAATACAGAATGAGGCTCATACCACAGATTGCAGCTCTTAGTCTAAACAAGCTCTTGTTTTAACTGCTCTGTGAAACTATGTCATTTCTATACAAAGTCTGCCATGATAATACATTTATGGAACTGTTGGTCTTCTCAGTGTTGTCAATGAGCCCCCACAGAGCTTTTGTACATACAGAGGCTCTTGTTTTATAGGGGCCTGGGCTGGAAGGGATGTGTGCAGAATGCCTTAAGAGAAGCACTGCAGAGAAAAAGGACCCTCTGCACTTCGGGGATGTGGATGTGGGCGAGAGGGCCTGGTCTTGGTGTATGTGTTATCTTTGACCTGAAGTGGACTGTATGAGTTCCCTTCATGGCTTTTATGCTGAGAGAGGAAGCAGAGCTGACCTGGAAGGGTCCTATCAGGTTCTGCTGCCTTCTAGCATTGGGGCTGTGGTTAGGCCACATACCACTCTGGCTCTGAGTTTCTTTGGAACAAGGAAACTCTTGGACTGAAGCCCTGAGTTTCTCTCTGGCATGAACATTTCCCAATTCTGTAAGAGGTCCCCAGTCTACCCTGAGCCTGTGGGCAAGGACTGGCATGATGCTGACTCTCCCTACATGCCTGCAAATGCTAGGATTGTGGAGAAATAGATGGTCATGTTATAGCCCTGCCCCAGAACCAATTAACACCTATTACCACAATATGTGGCCACAAGGCTGACTGTCAGAAACTGATCTTTTGGTCTCACCACGCATAATGCTCTTCCCAAGAACCACTCCAGCAACCTTGCCCTATGCTGGAACATTTTCTAGTCTCCTCCATTGTTAGCTACACAGACACTGTGATCTGTGATTGGCTACACTGGCCATGGGATTGTATTGATAACAGACTGAAAGCCATGCTAGTGTAGCCTGTTATGCTCATTTCTGACTCAGAGTGGGTAGGGTTGGAAGTTTCCCCAACCTGGAAACTTCCTTCTGTTTTGCTGGTTGGAGCAAATGGCATTAGCAATGTCAGGCAGTGGCTGGGAATAGGAAGGAAGATGTACTGAAGACCTCATATTTTGATATTTTGATGTACTGAATATGAGCTCTTGAAGATCTCATATTTTGTGATTCTGTTTTTAATAATTAGTTAGCAAGCATTTCTGGGTGATGTAGCCTTAACAATGACAGGAAGGAAGTTAGGTCACATCCTAAGCACTAGAGGAGCATGAAGCCTTGTCCTTAGTCATTTGGAGATTCAGAGTGTCTCCAACCCTATGGCTAGACCAGAGAGAAGTATGCAGTTTTTGCTCTCTTTTAAAATAGGTAATAGTAAGGACAAAGAGTTGTGAATGAGCCAGAAAAAAATAGAACAGAAGAACTGATAAGCTTAAGTGGCCTCATATAAAAACTAGATAGAATGCTGGACAACAGTCAAATCAGCACCAGCAACCACATAAAATATACAAGTAGAGAGACAGTCCTAAGATGATGAGTCAGCAAAGTGTTCTACAGATATATCTGAACTTTGCAGACAAAAACTTTTTAATCCTCACCTGAGGATATTTTTAAAAATTGGTTTTAGAGAGAGAGGATGGTGTGGGGGGTGAGATGTGAAAGAGAAACACTGATCACTTGTATCAAACCTGCAACCTAGGTATGTGCCCTGATTGGGGATCAAACCCACAACCTTTTGGAGTACAGAATGACACTCCAACCAACTTAGTCACTCAGCCAGGGCTGTGCAGACAAAATTTATCAACTCATTTAAATAACTCCTCTAATTATATTTTTGACATTACCATGGCAGGTGTGAGTTTTCAGCAATGCTGATGGACCAGGTTAGTGTATAACACTAGGACAATGAGTAACATCACAATGGCACAGCAAAACACACCATTTGAGGAAAAAGCACCAGGGGAGAGGGAACTTTTTAAAGGAAGGGGCTTAAAAGGTCTTGAGGATCTAATAGGTCAAGTTTAAGTAAAGAGAGCTTGCTGACTAACCAACAAACCCAGAATCGGTTGGTAACTCATAACCTGCACCCTCAGCTGGTCTGAGATAACAGTCTTTATTTCTGGTCTAGAGCATACTAGACACCTAGGAAAATACTGAACTAAGTACTGTTATAATTCCAAGAAGGTATAAGAATACATATAAAAATAAATGTCAGTGTAAGATGATGAAGAAATAAATATAAACCCATGCTATTAATATTTTGAAACTAAGAAAAATATAATAAGTAGAATAATCATTGTGATAATTTATGTTTGCCTTGACTGCTTTTAAAGCATTTAAGGCAATCTGCTGTATTAGATTAAAGGCTTAAAATTCTATTAATAAATATGTGACCAATGTATGTATATCAGCAATAAATTAATTTACAAAGCTTTGATTTATTAATAATGCAGGCAGTGTTTAATTGTGTAAAGGGACATTTTCACTACAGTATAGGAAGACTAAATGGAACACATACAGAGGAGCCTTTGAATAAGAAAGTTCCCAGCCATGGGAAAGGAGTCTAATGGCTCACTACAGTGGGAACCCTGGCCACTGCATTCTGGATTTCTCAGTGGGGCTGGCACAGTTCCTGCCTGGCCATAAAGTGGAGATGCCAGGCTTCAAGTAAGGGAGCCCACTGGCAGCACTTTGGCTAAGCAGGCAGTGTGAGAATGAATCTTCAACTATAAATTGTAATTGGAAGCAGTGCTTTCTGGGCTAGGAGCTTTTTCTTTCTCCTCATAGCCACTGGGTTGCTTACCAGTTGCTTGCTCTTGTTCTGAAGGCAGAGAGACACTGGAGGGGTACTAGGATAGAATTTCAAGAAGGGACACACAATGATGCCTTTTGGATCCCACACAAGGAAGCTGGCAGATGTTGATTGCATACTGCCCATTGCATGGGAATCACCTACTGGTTGCAGCCAGATGGACATACATATACTTGTTTCTGGGTAAACCCCAGAGTGCACCTTCCGATGATGCTCATGTGGCTTCTCTGGGATCCCAGAACAAAATTACTAGATCAGGGGCCTGGGACATCACTTTACAAGGAATCCCAGAAAAGAACTGAACAACCCAGGTGGCACAGAGTTCCTGAGCAAGTCACCCCTTTCTTTCCATTAAAATCTTCACTATGTTGTTTCAGTTCTAGAGGGGAGTGCCTACCCGTCATCTGTGTGACCCTGACCACTGACCCTGCTGTGTGCCTCACACTGCTCTTATCAAGTTGCTGAGGGCTCTGTAAGTCAGGAGCCCCTCTGTCCCTGGAGCCTGGTGGCTGCAAGCCTCTGTGAGGTGCTCCAGCTGTACAAGCTGGGACTGGGACAGCTTGCTCACCTTTGCCTTTCTTGGCCTCAGGAAAAAACCTGCCTTGTTCCTCCCTCCCCCCTTTTGCCGGCCTGAATGTTAAGGCCTCCAGCCCAGGACTGCACACTGGCAGCTGCTTTGTGTATGTCTGTGCCGTAGTTTCTACAAACACAGCTGCAGAGCTAGAGGACAGCCTTCCCCCATCCCCACCTCTCCAAAGATCCTCCTCCAAAACGGCAGCAAAGATGCCCATCAAGATTTTGCCTGAGGATGGAAAGACCTGGGAAGACATTTCCTGTCTGCATAGAACAGGCCTCTTAGACTCAGACTCTTAGCTTTTTTACCTCTTTAGGTCTCTATTCTCAAGTTATTCAGCATCTCTTTGAAAAAGTGCTTGGGAGAATTAACAAGGAGGAACCAGTGGCTCCATAGCAGAAACTCACCAGCAGGCTTTGTTCTCTTCTAGCTCCTTTTCACCCCCAATTTTTCCCCATTCCCATTAAAAACATCTGCATCTCAGTGTAGATATATTATATATCATATTAATGTATTATGTACTATACACATAAATAATTTTTTTGGTCAACTTCCTGCCTTTACATGTAGGCCAAAAGGCCCAAGTCGGCTTCAGGCAGCTTGCTGTTTAATCCTGCATGCCCAAGGTTTACTCTTTGAAATTTCATCTTTGTTTTTCTGGTTATTTGTCTACTTAAAAAATTGCACTTTTTTAATATCCCTATTAGTCTTGGAAGATAAACTAATAGAGAAATACTTTCTGTGTGCAGTATTTTAAAGTACTGCTAAAGGACTACTTAGCCAGTGATGTTTTCCATTACTACTGTTATTTTTCAATGTTGTTGCTATTTTGGGGTTTGTCTTATGCTCCATTTACTTCAGAATTATTAGGTTTTGAGAAAAGCAGGGTTTTCTTTCTCCCTCCCTTTGTTAATAGGGCAATTTTGAAATTTTCCTATGAACGTTTTATCAACATGCCTGTTCATTTTGCTTTGTAGCTAGGTCATTTACAACTTACCCTCTGTTTTGGAGGAGATGTTGCTAGCATTGGTTTGCATTCTTAAAGTCTGATTAATTGTCCTGTTTGACTATCTTGATGGATTATCCTGGTGAACATGACCTGATTTTGACTTTTTAATTAAGGACTTTTTGGAGGTCAGGTAAAGTGCCTGCCCTGCAGCAAACTTTGGCAATACACAAAACCTATTTATGCAGCTATGGAGAAGGCCACTTGCCTTCAAGGAGAGGAAAGCAGGTGTTCACTACATGTTCGAAGCATGTGACTGAATGCTATGGTCCCCTGACCCTAGAACCTCCCTGGTTGATTGCTGGGCCCCCTAGGGATCACCCATAGACGTCAGCTTACTGCCAGAGACATGGTTCTTACACTGCACCTCCTCACCACTCACTAATTTCTCAACAGAGGAAACTGCTGTCAGATGTGGGGGATGTAGGGTTTCCCTGTGGAATATGCATGCCAACTGTATAGGAGTGTTCTGACTGAAAAATAGTCTGTCACTAATAAGAGAATGGTAGATGTCATTTTAGTTTGGTAGGTGTTATCTCCAGACACCTTTGCAACAGAAGAGAACTCGGTACACATGGATGAAAAGTGTAGACATGAGCATTTCTTCTCCACTATGGCTGCTGTAGGTCCCTGGTGTGTACTGGGTAAGAACCAGACTGGCCCAGCTCTGAGAGTGTGCAGAGAGGGGCTGATGGAGTGGGGCAAGGTGGGCAACCCTTGAATCAGAAGATAAATCTCCTTTACCTCTTCCCTTCCTCCTCTCTACTTCCTCTTCCTTTTCTAGTCCATAGAATATTTGGGTTTTTTATCTCTTCACCAAAAGACTTAGTTTTTGAGCTGTGCCTTCTCTGTCCCCATCTTGTGTTTCTGGGATCAGATAACATGAGTTGCTCACTGTTAGAATTCTACAGTCTAGTCTGAAGTCACTGGGTATGAGGTAAGACACTTGGGTTTGTGTCATGGCTCCAGTATATTACTTAATTAAGATAGTTAATATGTATGTGTTTCAGCTTCTCCACCTGGGAAATGGAAATAAACATCCTACGTACCTCACAGGGCTGTTAGTAAAATTTGAATGATAATTTATAAATGGAAGGACTTTATAGACTGTAAAATGTTATTCAGACACAGGAGGGTTTTAGGGCAACAATGGTTCTTTCAAAGGTATCCTATAAATTCCTTGCAATCATGGTGGCCTATGTGTCAAGTTCACTTGACCATGTAGCCCTTCTGTGACTCGAATCATCCAGAAGACTTAGAACTTGAACTTAACCTCTGATCTGGTGATGAGCTTGAGAGGTTCCTCCCTAACCCTGACCAGGGAGCAGCAGACTTTTTCTATAAAGGACCACATAGTTAATATACTAGGCTCTGTGAGCCACACAGTTACTACCACACTCCTCAACAATGCCATTGTGGCATGTAGCAGCCATAGACAATACACAAATGAGTAAGTGCGTCTGTGTTCCAATAAAACTTTATTTATCAAAACAAAAATTTGAATTTCATATGGTTTTCACATGCCACAAATATGATTCTTCCTTTGAAAATTTTAGTTATTTAAAAATGTAAAAACCATTCTTATCACACCAGCCAGACAAAGCAAGGCAGCAAGTGGGATTTGGCTTGAGGGCTTTACTTGCTGACACCTGCCCTGCCCCCAACAACTCCCAGGAGCTGCTTGAATGGCCAGGATGACTGCCAGTGTCAGAGAAATTAAAAAGGGGACAGGAAGTCATTTAGGAATGTGTCCCAACCCCCTTACTTTTTATGACCCTCCTCTCTGCCTGGTTGATGTCAGAGCATGTTAAGAGCAACGCTGAGGTGTACACTCAAGGCTCTTGCAGAAAACACAGCTGGACCTCTGCTCTCCAATCCTTGTCAAGAACCCCATCACAGCAGCAACAACAATGGCAGCACTAATGATGTTTATGGATGGCTGCCTGGAGTGTGTGCAGCTCATCCCTGCCTGCAGGCAGGCCCTTTGAGCACTCCAGACCTGCATGTGCTGCATTTGTGGGAGGTTCTGCTGTAGCCCATTGCAAAATCGATCCTGTGTTGCATTTCAGTAATGAGTCCTTGTTCCATACTGAGGTGCACAACAAGAAATCGCAAATTTGAGTCACTGTGGCATCTCCTATCAAGGTGCTGCTCAGGATGTCATCTCTCCAAGGAGAAATTTCCCTCATAGCTCATCCAGGTACCAGGAAAAGCTGGACATCTCCTTAAAAACTGGTTTTACCTTGTAAATAATGCCATTTCCTTGTTTGATTTGGTATCAAGAAAGCTCAGAGTCAAATATACCTCTAAAAACTGTAAAATATCTTAAAAATAATCAGCACCAAAGATTGAGCATGCAGTACATGCTCAGAACATTCCACGCAATCCTTTGCACTTAATCCTCATCGTCCTGAGAAGTAGCTTACTTTACTATCCTTTTGTATGGGATGAGTAATGACTTCCAAAGATATCCATTTCTTCCACTGAATGTTACCTTAACTGGCAAAAGAAAGTTAGCAATTGTGATTAAATTAAGGATCTTGAGATAGTGAGATTATGCCAATCACAAGTGTCCTCATAAGAAGGAAGAAGGGAGATTTGACACAGAAGAAACCAATGTGATAGCTGAAGCAAGATGCTATGTTGTTGGCTTGGAAGATAGAAGAAGAGGCTGTGAGCCAAAGAATGCAAAGTATGCAGCTGTTGAAGCTGGAAAAGACAAGGAATGAGATTTGCCCCTAGAGTTTCCAAGAGAGTGTGGTCTTGACCAAGGGAAACTGACTTTGGACTTCTGAACTCCAGAACTCTAAAAGAATAAATAAATGTGTGTCATTTTAAGCCACCAAGTGGTAACTTGTTACAGCAGCTATAGGAAACTCATACACCCTCTTTACAATCAATAACAGGAGACTTAGAGAATATTGCCCAAGGGTTGGAATGAGATCCAGACCCAAGATCTTATCCCTATACTGCCTCATCTGTTGTGTGTCCTGACCACCCTGGTTTTATTATTCCCCTTGTTTTCCCTCCCCTTATCCAGCTTCTATCACTGCTAGTTAATCTTCTCATCATGAGTGCTTTTGTAATCTACCTCCTGTCTTGGTTTGGTAGAGGCAGCATATAAATATCTTGGTGGATATTTGTGCCATGTGCATGAGGTGGGGTCCCTGGGGTTTTTCTAGGTCTATGAAGTGTCTTATGATTTAACCAGAGAAAGGCCCCTGGCTGCTTTTGTTCCCCCTTTGCTTTGTAAAGACTGTTGCTCTCTCCTTTACTGTAGCACTAACAGTTGGACAGAGCAGGACTTCTGTTTTTTTCAGAAAACTTTGCTCACTTCCTGGTCAGTATTCAGAGGCCAGTGAATGCTTATGAGGTTCTTTCTTTTCAAGAAGTTTTGTATTATTCAGAAGAATTTGTAGCCTAAGAGTTCCTCTTTCTACTAAAACTACAAAGCAATATAGGAGGGAAAAATTAAGCAGTAAACCCAGAAAACAATGGACCCTTTGTTTTGTCAGCTGACCCCCCAACATGTGTGTTTGAATTCTTGAAGCCCCCAAACACCAGGGCTGGGCAGGGCATCACAACATGTAGCCTTTGCACTCTGTTATCAGTGTGAAGTCCTTGCGGGTGTGGGAGGGACTGCCCCACTGTGCATTCAGAGGCTGGAAGGGGACCATCTCCGTCTGGAAGGGGCCTGCAACCAGTTGGGTTCTGACAGCTTGATGGCTTTCAAGACACGAAGCAGCACCCATCTCTAGAGAAGTTCCAAGGACTCTGCTTTCCTTTCTGCTGACTCCAAAGTGTACCAAATATCCCCTCTGACATTAAGGCTCTTGAAATCATCTGGATCAGGCTCCCATCATGTCTTTCCTAAATTATTGATTCCACAAACTACGAATCCTACCTGTAACCCCAAAGAGCTTTCAATCTAATATCTGTGCTCCTACTCATTACCTGAGGGACCTTTTCCAAAATGCATTCTCCTCATTGCCAAAGGGATGCAACTCAACCTTGTTTGGGTCTCCTGATATATTATCCAGAGTCCACCAGAGAAACATAACTGATGGAATTGCAGATGTAATATATACATATTATAGATGCTACATATCATATTTAATACATATATATTCTAGAAAGAGATTTATTTTGAGATATAGGCTCCCATGGTTATCAAGGCTGGGAAGTGCCACAACCTGCTACCTGGGAGTTGGGGACCCCAGAAAGCTGGTGGTATAGTTCACAGCCTGGGGAACCAGGAGTGCTGGAAGCAAGAGACAGAGCCCAGCTTAGAGGTCAGGTGCAGTCAGGCAGAGAGCAAATGTTCCTTTCTTGCACCTTTTTGTTCCATCCAGGCTTCCAAGAGACTGGAAGATACCTATCTTCATTGATGAGGGTGACCAACTTTACTCAGTCCAGTGATTTAAATGCTAATCTCTCTTGGAATCACCCTCATAGACACACCCCAAAATAATATTAACCATTTCTCTAGGCATCGCTCTCCCAATCAAGCTGACGCATAAAATTAACCATCACACTGGGGCTCTGCCCACATCACCCACCTCATCTCTCACCTCTTCATGTTCCCATCCTTCTGCAGAGCTCTGAACTCTGCCTGGCCACATCTCCCTACTTCACACATGACATCCCCTCCTTCTCCCCCTGTCTTCCATTTACCTTTAGGCAAAACAATAGCAGAAAATTAAGAGCAAAAGCTATGGAGTTAGATAGGCTTTGGATCAATTTATTTTAATTGCATAAATATTTACTCAGCACCTTCTCTGTGACTCCAGGGATGTAACTCTGCCTCTGTTGCTTGTGTGGTCTTGGAAAGGTTATCTGACATCTCTAAGTCTCAGTTTACACATCTGTAAAGCAACACATAGAAAGCACTTGGGCCCTAGTTGGTGTAGCTCAGTGGATTGGTCACAGGCCTGTGAACCAAAGGGTGATCATTTTGATTCCCAGTTGGGGCATGCCTGGGTTGCCAGCCAGGTCTCCAGTAGGGGGCATGCAAGAGGCAACTACACATTGATATTTCTCTCCATCTCCTTCTACTTCCCTTCCCTTCCCTTCCCTTCTTTCTAAAAATAAATAAATAAAATATTTAAAAAAGAAATCTTTCATGAATATGATGTCAGAGTTATCATTTGTATCTTTCTTTAAAAGGTTAAACTCAAGCTTGATGATCCTTCCTCAGACAGATTTAGTTCCCAACCTCACTTGCTCCAACCACCATAACCCCTGGTACACAATGCATGCCTCTATTCCAGCCCTTTATACTAAGCATTTATCCCATTATTTGTTTGACCCTCCACCTACTCTTGGATGAGAATAGCATCTTCTTCACTCCTTTTTTCTGGGTTCCCAGAGAAGGGCTTATGCCACATTCACTGACTCCCTGGAGCAGAGGGAGGAGTTATCCCCAAGGGGGCAAGTGCTATGCTCCTGTTCTTTCCTTGATGTGCCAGCTACTCTTGGCTCTCCTGGCAGCAGCTTGAAAGGCTGTGCCAGGCTTGGTTGTAGGCTGAAGGCTGGCCAGTGAGAGGGACAAGCCATGGCAACTTTTATGTGAGGATAAATTAGGAAAACAAATCCTGAGCTGTCCATTCATCTCAAACCTTGTTTGCCATTCTGCACCTAAAATGATTAGAAGCCAGCAGAAAGCATCTCATCCCCACAGGAAGAGCAAGAGTGATGAGATCAACACACCAACATCCAGCCATTCATTCTCTTTTACATTAAAAAACAAAAAATTTTTGTGTACTTTAATGTTCCATGTGCCTTCTTTTTAAAGGAATAAGCCAAAAGTGGAGCTGTCTCAGAGAGGTCCAGACAGTCAGCTCCTTGGGTGGTAGCTATAAGGACCAGCTGCCTGGTCAAGGACAACATGTCCGCTACTCTACAGCTTAGAGTAGGGACAACTTAGATGCTTAACAAGCATCTCCTTTCCACCTCCTTCAGTCGAAACATATTTGGCCCACTGTCTATCTCCAAAGTGTATTTCACAATGTCCTGTATTTTCATGACCCTGTTTCTGTACTCTTCATTCAAGATATGATCCTGAGTCTAGGCTCATTTCTCCCCACTCAGTGCCCCTTAATGGACTGAATTGTGTCCCTCCCCTAATTCATATGTTGAAGTCCTAACCCTCAATACCTTAGAATATGACTGCAGTTAGACATAGGGCCTTTAAAGAAGTGATTAAGGTTAAGCAAGGTTATATGAGTGGGCCCTAATCCAATATTACTGGTGTCCTTATAAGAAGAAAGAGACACTAGGAATGTGTGGGCATATAGAAAAGACCATGTGAGGACAGACGGAAGACAGCCATCTGAAAGCTAAGGGGAGAAGCCTCAGGAGAAACCAATGCTTCTGACACCTTGATCTTGGACATTTAATCTTCAGAACTGTAAGAAAGAAATGTCTGCTATTTCAGCCACCATGTATGTGGTGTTCTGTAATGACAGACTAATAGAATCCCCAAAGGGTTCATTCAGACACTGATTACAGCAATTCCTTGCATTCTGTTCATTAGATTGCAATTTCTGTTGTTTTATCTGTTTGCCCCATTGTAATAACAACCAAGGTTCATTTCCTTTTGTTATGTCTAGCACTAGAGGAAACCCCAGCGTTAATAGCACAAGATAAGTTTTTGCCTAATTGACGAATGATGCTGCTGCAACAGAAGCTCTAGGAGTGTCATAAGAAGAGCCAGACTGTCCTCTTTAACCTAAGTGATCTTTTCACTCAACTTGCAAACTAAATCAACTACTCAGGTGTACAAGTTGCAGGAGAGGGAACTGGAGTATCTTTTTCTAATTTTGAACAGGTGAGATTTCATGGTTTGTAGACTCATTGGTCTTTGTATTTTTTATAGGCTGTGTCATATTAGTGAATTGCTATATTTAGACTCTTGGCGTCTTTTTCTTGTCCTCTTTGTCACTCTATTCAGGCTCTTTTCTTCTCTCCCAAGAGCTCCAAATGGCCCCTGCATACCTATTGCAAGTGTAGAAAGTGTTTGGCCATTGGTCTCCTCACTCTTTACCCAACCCAACTAAACTCTACAGCAGCCCACATTTGAGAGCCATTGGTCTCCTCACTCTTTACCCAACCCAACTAAACTCTACAGCAGCCCACATTTGAGAGCCTTACTTTCCCCCCAAGCACAAATGGCTATGTTGAAAGACCTTACCACAACTCTGGTAGAGCACTTCCAAGCCCCCGTCCTTGCAGGCTGTGTGTGTGGGCCAGGCTTGGCTGCTACCACCCTCGAGAGAAAGCAGAGTCCAGACAAGGAAGGCAGCAGTGAGCCCCTTCATGGTGAGGGCGTGTGTGTGACCAGCAGAAAAATAACAGGCCCAGTAAAAAAGACCTTCAGGGTGGTTCTTCCTCTCCCCTCATTAAAGGGGTGACGCGTTCAGTTTCACTTCTCATATTTTATGGTCTTGGGGAACCACTGTGAGAAGCTAAAGGCAGTTAGCAGAAGCATTTGAATACTGTTCCCCTAGGACCTTTGCCACTTAAATCAACAGGGTGAGGCTAGTCTAGGTTGGGGGTAGATTGGATGTTGACTTTCTGCTTTCACAGTGAGAAACTAGCAAGTAACATATGACCTTATGACTCAGGTCCCCCAATATAGCCATCCTAAGAACCCCAACCCCTGGGGGAGCAGTGAACTCAGTAAAGATAAGTAAGCCACAGGCTACCACTGTGTTTTCCAGCAGCAAGTTCCTAAGTCTCTGCAGGTTTCTGATGTGGGCTGTGCACTGGGAACCTGCCTGGGGCTGGCAGGCAGCATAGGTCATTTGTGGTCTGGAATGAGGCTTTTGACATAATGGCATTTTTCTCTCCTCTGGTCTCCACTTCCCTCTCTGGGTGAGGATGTCAGCAGTGACTTGTGTAGCTGCTAGCATAGTGCCTTTCCCTGGGAATGGCAAACATGGTTTTTGAAGATGAAGTGGAAGATGAAGTGAGCTGTGTTCTGGGTCTGGGTCCAGCTTGGTGGAAAGGGTAGGGAAGGATGGGGAAGTGAGGACCTCCCTTTTAAGAGTGGGGATACCCTCACTTTAATTGTTTCGGCCATGTGTGGGCTTCTTAATGCCACATCTCACTTTCTTTTCAAAGCCAGGATTCTATCCCCCCTTTCTACTACCATTGTTCCCCTGCTTCAGGACAGCAATGTTTCTGAACTGTGATCCCATAGTCCCACCCAACTGCACCTTAGCTGGAGAAAATCAGAGTCAGGGCCAGAGTCGGCAGATTTTAGGACAACAGAGAACACTATTTCACCTGGGAGGAAAAGCATTACTCTGAGTACAATAGGCAAATTAAGTATTTCTGCCATTGGCTAAATAAGAATTAAGGTCACCTCAAATTTTTTTTAAGTAAATGGAATGTAATTGCCAATAAAGACAAACAAATACATTAACTTAATGGATGGATGCTTTGCATTTCTTAGGGGACGTCAGGGACTAGTCACTTGGGAAAGGGGCAGGAGGACAGGTCTGGATTTTTTTTTTCAGGTACTCATCTGCAGATAAGTATAATGCTGTTGGCTTTCAAAGGTAGTTCTGAAAGTATGGTTCCTGGACAATGATGTCAACTTCAACCAGGAGCTTGTTACAAATGCAAATTCTTGGGCTACATGCAAAAGACCAACTGAGTCAGAAACTCTGGGGTGGGGCCCAGCCAGCACTTTGTGTTTTAATAAGCTCCCCCACTGAGTCTGACATATACTCAGGTGTAAAAAGCACTGGCTTTTTTAGAACTCAAGGTGAAACTTGAGCCCCCCAAAAGAGTGAGTTTCTCTCAGGAGACAAGGCAGCATGGCATGGTGTGTGTGCACAGAAGTCAGCAGCACTGTGAGCAAGAGCTCAGGTGAGAGCCAGAAGCTTAACGTTTAGAGTCGTGGGCCCTGGTGGAGCATTTAAGCACTGGTAGTTTAGGACAGGAACATGGATGTTTCCTGTGGGAGCTTTGGGTTCTCTAAAAGTTGTTGCGAGAGCTCTGCACAGGGAGTGAGGAGAGCAACCTAGGCTAAGCCATTCCTTCCCACACAGCACGGCACGACCAATGCACCAGCAGATGGGCCCGGCATTTAGAGATGTTCAGAATGGATCACTGAGAGGCTCTGGAGGCGTGGTGATGCCAGAGCCATAGTCAGCAGAGTTGGGTGGGCATCAGCATTGGCTGCAGGGCTTGTTAACACATGGATTGTGGACTCTGCACCTAGAGTTTCTGATTCAGGAGGTCTGGGGTAGGGCCTGAGACCCTGCACTTCTAACAAGCCCCCAGGTGATGCTGATGCTGCTGGTCTGGGGCCACAGTTTGAGAATTTCTGTTCTAGATTATAGAATTTGTTCTCTTGCAGGGTGTACAATTTTTAAAATCCTCTTGTTAACAGAACATTCATTTGCTATATGATAGAGAACATTTTGTAAAATATATAATACACCCAAATAGGGATTAAGGAGTAAACCACTTTCTTGAAGGAGCTCAGCTTGCTGAGAACGAAGATGTGAATAAAATCATCAGTCATGGCTCCCTTAATTCAATCACTCCATGATGTCTTGAGTTCTTTAACTAGAAGCTTTGTAATGATAACAAAGTAGCTTATTGAGAATGCCTTGTTCGCTAACCATAGAATAAAATTAGAATCAATTTATGATAGTTACTTAAAATATTGTCTTATACATGTAAATGATAACCAAATACATTGTCAGGCTCCGATCCTGACTTTCAACACCTTAAGGAAGTGCTGTTCAGGTCTTGTTCAGATTTGTCTTCTACTTTTTTTGATAACCCTCTTCCTCTGTGCCTTAAGCTGCTCTCTTTTCATAGAGTTTTGCTTGGGATGGTGCCTATCTTTTTGAAGGGTAAAAATGTTATTATCTGGATGGCTGTCCCTAAAAATGTTCTTAAGAAGAAAACTCATGTTTAAGGAGAAACTTTAAGAATAAAATGTGAGATTGTGAGGACAAGAACCCAGCCACATGAGGAAGTAAGGGTGAAGCTGCTCCACATGAGAAAGTAATATGGACTAGTTTTTGCTGCAGAGTCCAGGCTGAAGAAAAGAGAAAGTGGTGGAGGAAAGAAGGGTAGGGAGCGAGGGGGTGAAAGGCCGCTGTTGGGTAGAGTGAAGTGGCCTGTCTGCAGGTGGGGAGAGCCAAAGCCCTTTCAAGGACACATTCTAGATTGGTTGTTGTGCAGTGTGCTATGAGACAGCCTTCTCCACTTTGTCACCCACTCTTGTTCAGTGGAGACTTACACACATAAAAATGCTGTGTGTGTGTGTGTGTGTGTGTGTGTGCGCGCGCACGCGCGCCTTAGAAAAGGCGGACTTTCATGTTTGCATCAAAGAGCCGTAGGAATCCTGCTTGCTTGGAAAGTGATTCAGTCTTGGGGTGGGCACTGCACTCCCACAGTGCATGGAAGGGGCTTTTGGCCTATTTTATCTACATTTCATATGCCAGCTGATGGTAGATCACCTAACTGTTCTTTAGCTGTGAACCTGAATGCCATAGCATTCTTTGTCTCCAACAGCAAATGTGCTTTTACCATCATCTGTGTTCAGCCATGGCTGCTCTCCTTTAGTGCCCCCCAATATTCATTAGGCAACAATTTCTCTTTGTGTAGCACTCCCACTTTGCTTTTTTGCTCTGTGGCCTCTGTATTTCTGCCACATGACAGTGGGAAGAGAGGCAGGTTTGATCTCCTCTTGCTTCCAGACTGAGTGCAACCTAAAAATAGCTCCTCTGGCATGCAGAAGTCAGGAAGCCAAGCTCCTTCTTGTGTAACACCATTTAGCAGCTCCCCAGCTGACTGCAGAGACTTTACTCTTTAATTACTTTTACACAGCTGTTACCTGGGCTACATGAATATCTTGCAGAGTTGGTGCCAGCCTACCGAGCTTTTCAGTGGAATCATTCTACAATCTCCCAGATTTCTGGAAGATTCACCCCATGGAAATAGTAAGATCCTCATAAAACCCATTAGATTTTTGGTATCATATATTATGTGTATGTATCTGACAGAAAAATGTAGAAACAGCCTGATTTCCACAGAAAACAGGAAATTTTTTATTGATTTATTTACCTGTTTTGGATTAATTCACTTGTTTATTCAGCAAATATTTATTAAACATTCCAAGCTGCCAGATAGAGTTCCATGTCCTAGGAGTACAGCAAAACAAAGTAGTCCCTGATCTCACAGAGCTTGCTTTCTAGTGGGAGAAGGCAATCAGCAAATTTGTTTAGTACAATTATTTAGTAAAAGAAAAGAGACTTTAGTTCTTGAAAAATTGCTTGGTTTCCACATAGACAATTGGCCTGAGATTTCTGAAATATCTTCAGCTTACTATTGCATTTATAAACTAAACTCCTTTTTTAAAAAATTTTGCCCCAGACTGGTGGTTTATCAGGGCTTTGCAATAACTGTTTGCCCCAATAGATAAACTGTAGCAAGCCTATCTGAAACACTGCCTCTTCCAATTTACTTATTATTGCCTCATTTTGCCTTATTATTGCCTATTAACATTAACATTTATTTATTCTGGGGACATAATATGCAAACTACTGTATTCCTAAATGTGTCTATAAAATCTATGACAAACTACAAACAGAAACGATTTTTGTTTATTTGGAGAACATGTATGCTAGGTCAAGAAGGAAGTAGGCTTTATAGATCAGTCTGATCAATTTCCCAATGTTGAAAGGCCAACAAATTGCATATCTGATTAAGGCAAAAGAAACTGCTCTGAGATTCAGAGAGAGCAGGTCCAGTCTGAAAGGACTCATGTACACTGTCCAAAATTTCTATGCAGCATGAGAGAAATTAGCAACTTACAGCTAAAACTGTCCTCAGATCCAGATGTTAAGATTTCATGCTGTCAAGATTAAAGTGATTTTGATAAGCTAAAGAAAAAGCATTAGTGAGAAAACCAGAAGTGTGGTATAGAATGGGGAGAGTTCCTTTATGCGGTATGAAGAAGGGTCCTAATTAGCTGGTGTAGCTTGAACCCTGGACTCAGGCTTCAACGTGTACCTGCAACTGTGGATGGTACCAGATTTCTGTTGGTCATTATGGAATTTGCACTTGTTATATTTGGGCCACATTGTTTGAAAGCATACTTTACTCAACTGGCATGTGGTAGTTGGAATGAAATAACTTATCCATTGTTTGCACCAGACCCCAGGAGATTTTCTTGACTTCTCTCTCTTGGTGGGTAGTTGTGGGGGGCACTTAGAATTCTTCTGAAGAGGCATCAGGGAGAGCTTTCTATTCCCTGACATAGTCAGTTTACTCAGCTGTAATTTTGATGTATAAATAATAATCTTTGAAGTAGCCTGTGTTTCTTTTTCTCCTCTGGAGTAAATAAGAATAGACAAATGTGCTGGATGCCTGTTATGTGCCAGGGACTTTTCTAAGCATTCAATACGTATTTCTTCCCTTATTTAATCCTCCAAGCAGCCTTACAAGGTAGATGTAACAACATGAATCCCCCGCACCACAACTCTGGAATCCCAAAGTCTTGGAAAAAAGAGTTTTTAAAAATTCCTTTAGTGGAAAAGTCTAATCTAGACTTTATAGTCTCATCAGTTTAATAGTCTTAATTTGGAGACTTAATTCACTATACCTAAATGAATATTAATTTCTTTCATTGTAGAAATATTAATGTGATTGATTAGTGGCCTATGGGTTCTTACCACTGGGGTCTTATAAAACATAAACCATATTACTCTTTTTAAATAAAGAAATTCTGAATTTTAGGTATATCTGTACTAAATATTTCAGTTAAGGGGTACTGGACTTTTCTGTGGTGATTCTCATTATCAAAATGAGGAAACAGAGGCATAGTTGGTAACTAGCTCAAGATCACACATGTGGTAAAGCCAAGCTGAAATCAGACAGCTCTTAAACCTGAGTCTTTGACCCCAGAGGAAACGGCTTCTTTACTACTGTTCCTCTGTGCTTGCATATCCTCCTCTCTAGTGAGATGAAAGCAAATTATCCCCACTACTGAGAGAATGATGTCAGAAAAGATTTGCAACAATGGGAAAGTGGGTGTCAGGGCAGGGGCAAATAGAAGCAGTGCAGAGGAAAGGGGCTTTGTAGTCAGAAAGGTGTGGCTGAAAATCTTACCTCTACTGTGTAGTAGTGGCAAGTCACATGTCCTCTCTGACTATAGGTTTCTTTACCTTTGAAAATGTCAGTAAAAATCAACAAATGGTAACTGTTTTTATTAATATTTTTTAAAAGAAACCAGATACTAGGAAAGGCTTGAGCAACAGGCTAGACAGTTTCTCAGTCACCTAGTTTACACACTTGGCTTTTCAGCCAAAGCCAGGCCCTCAACCCTGTGGCAAGGTGACTACAAGGATGAGGTTATATGGGACAAAATTATCTTCTTTTAGGAGCAATATCTTCCCATTAGAAATGTGAAGTGACAGTGGAAAACAGGACCTTGAAGTTTCAGAAGAGAGAGGCCGTGGACGGTGGCCAGTGAACAGACAAGCCCCGAGGGGTCTAATGATGGCACCTCTCCCCCTCCCCCATACACCTCTGAGAGGCATCGTCAGGTGTCTGCGCCGCAAGGCACTTAATATTCAGAAGTTGAGTTCTTTGCTTTTCCTTTAAAGCTTAGGACATGTCAGTTCCAATTTTAAGGTTATTGATGAAAAAGGCAGGAAAAAAAACCACTTTGTACTTGTCAGGCAAAACGGTGCTTTCTATGGCTGTGACTTCTGCTCACCTGGAGTGTAATTGTGTTAAAAATCCATGGCTGAGTTTTCACTTCTTGTTCAGAAAGCTTGTCTTTCTTTTGTTCACACTTTTTGAACTCCAAGATTGGAGATGACCCATCAGGGATCAAAGATGAAGTCACTTAAAAACAGCCTGTCCATCACCACGTGCTTTTCATTTGACTCTGTGAGGGTCTCATGAGTCTATGTCTGGCTGTCCCTACTGCCACCGCCCTAGATGAGGGTCCTCATGGTCCCTCAGGATCCGCCTTGGCCTCCTTGCAAATTTACTCTCCAGCTGGTACCAAGATACTGCTGCAATGCAAATCTGGGAAGAGATGCCCTACCCACACCCTTCATTGGTGCCCATGGAAATGTCCGCACACCTTGCCTGGTTTGGTCTCTCCTACTCCAGCACCAGGTCTCTCTCAGTTCCTGCATCACTCTGCTCTCTCCTGCCCCAGGATCCCCAGCACATGATCTTACCTCCCCTGGAATGCTTCTGTCCCCTTCCTTGCCTTAATGCCTACACTTCCTTCAGAGCTCAGCTTAGTGCCTGCTTTCCAGAGAAAGCTCTTCTGCCAGGACTGGGAAACCCCCCCTAAAAGAAGCCTGTGCAGCCAGATGGAGCTCATTCTTCCCAGCATTGCTCACAGGCCCTCATCAGTTAAGGTCTGATTCCCTTATAATAACCAGTAACTCTTCCTCCATCCCTTCTGTCTTTCCATCTTCCTTTATTCTCTCTCTCTCTTCCTCCTGATGGTTGTATGCCCAGTGCCTAGCACATAGTAGGTACTCAGTGAAACCATTTAGCCAGAATGGATGGAAAACAGAGGATGGGTATGGCCCCAAAAGCTTGTCTTCTTAGTCTCAGCAACTGCACCTCTGGGCTTAGTGGGCCAGGGCAAGTAAGGCAAAGCAAGCAGCTCTCTCTCTCACTGGAGAGTCTATGATCCCCAAGGAGTTAACAAAGTATGACGTCATCTTTTCCTAGGAGCTTTACAATTTCATTTTCTCTCTCTTCGCTTCTCATTCTTAAAGTAATATAGTCTAATTGAAGGACTTTGGTGTTATACAGGAAAACCTATTCCTGTAGGGAGATAGGACAGGGAAGCTGAAAAGAAAGAAAAAAATAGTCATTCATAATCTCAATATCCAAAGATAACCACTACTGACATTTTGGGAAATATCCTTCCAGTCCACCCACACACAAGACCATACTGTACAAACTGCACATACTGCAACATACATTACTTAACACTGATCATTTAGAATTCTTAAATGACATGACTTTTAATGACTGTATAATATTCTACCATATGAATTAACCATGATCTATGTAACCAATTTATGCTTTAGACATTTGAATTATTATAGCAAAAATAAGAGGTGATACAATAGCAAATATCCTTATTGTTATATTTTTGTGCAAGCATGATTACTTCCTCAATATAATTTCTGAAAGTGAAATGCTCGATAAAAAGAATTGCCAGATTTTTAAGTCTTCTGATACTTGCTAGCATATTGTTTCCAGATATATTAATGATATAATAATCCTACCAGCAGCTAGGCATTAGTATTTAAAAATTGTTTTTGTCAACATAGTAAGTAAACATTTGTTTCTCCTTACATGTATTTATATTTATTTCTGCACTAATATAGTGGAACATTTTTCTCATGCTATTGTTATGGATCATTCGTATTTCTTCCTTTGTAAATGCCTGTGCATGGCTATTGCTTTTTTTCTATTATGATATCAAATTTAAAGAAAAGAAATAGGAAGTAAGAGACTGCTGAGCTTCATGAAAATCTAAATAATTAACATACATTTATTGTTACCTGCTTTTCACATGTGCTCTTCATCCTTGGATAAACCATGTTATGAGCTGGTACAGGTAAAGAAAAGCCTGACATGAGATTTATTTGAGACTCAAGTTTACTAGGAGGATGATATAGACAACTAATAAAATATACAGTACTTATAATATACACACAAAAAGAATTCTTTAGATAAGATATTGTATTTGCTTGTGTAAATTCTTTATATTTGTGACGATTAACTTAGAAGCTGTGTGGGAACAGGAGATTTCTTTGGGTCCATTGTTCCGCCACCACTCTGGACAGTGAACACCAAGGTCTGGACTGCTGCCGCTATTGCTACTGAGACTGGGAGGATATGACTTCCTCGGAGTACCTCCAAATGTTTGCTAAGAGCAGTTGAAGATATGAGACTAATTCATTATACTTTGAATGAGTAGGAAATACTATTGCTCAACAACCACTCTCTCGTAAGCACCCACAAGAAGAGGAACCACTGTAAGGGTGAAGTTTCATGGGATGGGTGGACTCATTCTTCCTTCTGACCCCACCAGTGAGTATATATGGAAAATGCTTGTTGTATATTTGATACTAAAAACCTGGTAATCCTTATTAAGAAAAACTCTCTTTTGTAAATTAGAGGCTGGGTCATATACATAAATGAACAAAATACTTTTTTTTGGCCTTTCCATTTATTTATTTTTTCTTCTTTAAAAATTATATTTTATTGATTATGCTATTACAGTTTTCCCAATTTTCCCCTTCTTTGCCCTTCCACCCAGTGCCCCCCCAGTTCCTCAGGCAATCCCCACACCATTGTTCATGTCCATGGGTCATGTGTATAAATTCTTTGGCTACTCCATTTCCTGTACTGTACTTTACATCCCCATGACTATCTGTAACTACCTACTTGTACTTCTTAATCCCCTCAGCAACTCACCCATTTCCCCACACTCCCATCCAGTCTGGCAACCATCAAAATGCTCTTCATATTCATGATTCTGTCTCTGTTCTTCTTGTTTGTTAGTTCGTTTTTTTTAGATTCAGTTGTTGATAGGTGTGTATTTTTGCCATTTTTTTCATAGTTTTGATCTTTTTCTTAAATAAGTCTCATATATTTATATAACCATCTCATATAATAATGGTTTGGTGATGCTGAACTCCTTTAGTTTTTTTCTTGTCTGGGAAACTCTTTATCTTCCCTTGGATTTTAAATGATAGTAGCTTTTCTAGGTATAGCAATCTTGGCTATAAGGCCTGATTTTTGTGTGACTTTGAATATTTCTTGCCAATCCCTTCTAGTCTGCAAAGTTTCTTTTGAGAAATCAGCTGACAGTCTGATGGGGACTCCTCTGTAAGTAACTAACTGCTTTCCTTTTGCTGCTTTTAATATTCTCCCTTTATCTTTAAATTTTGGCATTTGAATTATGATATGTCTTGGAGTGGGTCTCTTTGCATTCATTTTGTTTTGGACTCTCATGTGTTTCTTGGACTTGTATGTCTATTTCCTTCACCAAATTAGGGAAATTTTCTTTCATTATTTTGTCAAATAGATTTTCAATTTTTTGCTCTTTCTCTTCTCCTTTTGACATACCTATGATGCAAATATTGGACTGCTTGAAGTTATCCCAGGGGCTGCTTACACTATCTTCATTTTTTTGGATGCATTTTTCCTCTTGTTGTTCTGATTGGTTGTTTTTTCCTTCCTTATGTTCCAAATCATTAATTTGACTCGGCTTCATCTACTCTACTGTTGTTTCCCTGTAAATCGTTCTTTCTTCCAATTATTGCATCCTTTGTTTCTGACTGGTTCCTTTTTATGCTGCTGAGATTCTTATTAAGTTCCTTGAGCATCCTTATCACCAGTATTTTGAACTCTGCAGCTGATAGATTGCTTATTTACATTTTGTTTAGTTCTGCTTCTGGAGTTTTGATCTGTTCTTTCATTTGGGCCATGTTTCTTTATCTCCTCATTCTGGCAGCCTTCCTGTGTTTGTTTTTATGTATTAGGTAGAGTTGCTATGACTACTTTTCATGACAGCCTAATGTAGTAGGTGTCCTATAGGGTTCAGTGGCCCAGCCTCCCCTAGGACCCAAGCTAGGTACTTGATGTGTGCTGTTTGTGTGGGATGAGTACACCTTCCTCTTGTGGTTGAGCCTTGATTGCTGTTGGAAGATCAATGGGAGAGATTTACCCAGGCCAGGCAGCTCCAAGGACTAACTGTGACCACTGACCAACCTCTACCCTTCGTGGAGGCTCAGCTGTGCAAGGGAAGGGTGGTGGTACTCCAATGTGGTCTGTAGCTGTCCACTGGGTGCACAGGCTCTGGGGTTTTCTGGGTGGTGCAGGCCATGGTTAGCCCTACCTGTGTTTTTCCCAGGGCCACCATACCTGTGGTATAAAGCAATCTGAGATGGCTGCTACTTGAAATAAGCATAATACTTTGTAAAATGATATCAGTGAGTAAAATACCAACAAAATACCTAACAACACTGAGTAAGATACAGAATATTTGAGCTTCTTTGTGAATGAGTAGAACCTACTCTTTTTAAGTTAAATGAGAATAATTTATTCCTATTCACTGGTAAAATAAAGCCTACTAATTTTTGGAAAGAATGACTGGACCAGAACTATGTTCATAATTTTTCCAGGTACCTTAGTTACTGTGTTTTGCCAAGAAAAAAGATTACACATCATATTATGAACACTGACATAACAACATTTATATTTTTACCCTAGTGCTTCTCTTGACTTTCTTACTTCAGCCTCATAACCATTTCAGTCAGATATTTTGTCTGACTTTTCTATGGAAGTAAAGGTCTTTGCCATTCACCTTTGAATCCTTGCTGCCTTTAATGATGTCTAACCCATAGTTTATTGTCCTTAGAGTTAGTTGAGGGATTGAAACTACTACTAATAAACAACTAATATTTTAAAGGCTTCCAAGGTGATATACATTGTGTTTTATATGTATTTAAGGTAAGTATTATGTAATACCCATTATACAGATGAAGAAACTGAAGTTTAGACCAATTAAGTAATTTGTCCAGGGTTGCACATGGTAGATCTGAGGCTCAAATCTGGGGCTACTATCCAAGTCCATTTTCTTAACTATAAAACTCTATTGCTCCAGTAAACAGATAAGTTATATGGTAAATAAATGCAGGGTGAGAAAGACTAGGTCTCTCATCTAAGTTCACCAAGCATATTAATGGTGGGTTTGGGACTAAAACTTTGCATTACTCAAGCCTTCTTGCTCCCCTTTCCTGTGTTCTCTTCCAGCTGGAGGTAATGAGACATTAATCAACCATACCTACATATGTTATTTGTCCTATTTATTCTTCTCCTTTTTACTTTTTTTAATTTTTATTGTTGTTCAAGTATAGTTTTCTGCCTTTTAACCCCATCCCAGTCCACCCCCTAGCCCTCCTTACCTCCTCCCATTTCACCTTTTTTCTTGTTTGATTTCTTTCAGGTTAATGTAGTATTTCTCTAGCATTTCATTTTATCTCCTCTGTTGGCTTGTTAGCTATCCTTCCTTCTTTTATGTTGTTAGTGGTTGCTCTAGAGCTGGGCTGTCCAATAGGTTGGCCATTTGCTACATTAGCACTTGAATTGAAAGCGGGGACTCAGATAGATATATGTACATGAGTGTTCATAGCACCAGTGTGCACAATAGCCAAAAGGTAGAGGCAACCCAAATATCCATTAACAAATGAATGGATAGATAAACTGGTACATATGTAGAACAGAAGGTTATTCAGCCTTGAAAAGGAATACAGTGCTGATACATGCTACAACACAGATGCACCTTGAAAATATTTTTCTAAGTGAAATAAGACACACATTACAGGATAAAATATGTGATTTCACTTATATGAGGTTCCTAGAATATGTGAATTCATAGAGACAGTAAGTACAATAGAAGTTACCAGGGACTGGAGGGAAAGAGAAATGGGGAATTATTGCTTAATGGTTACAGACTATCTGGGGTGATGACAAAATCTGAAAATGGTGATGATGTTTGCATAACATTGTGAATGTAACTAATGTCACTTAATTGTACATGTAAGGATGTTTAAATGGTTTAAAAATAAGCTAAATAAGTATTGATGTAAGACATAAATGACATAAGAAAAGAAATCCCAAATTATCATCTCCTATTGCTATAGTTGCTTTTAAAGAAAGGATAGTTTACAATCAAAAAAGGGAAAAAAGACACATTCTTAAACTAAAACAAAGCTCTTTACAATCAATACCATTGGCAACCTCACAGTGACATTAATATTGTTCTTACTCTGTTTATTTTGTCTGGGCTTGGTAAAAATGGTTCACGTACTTCCTCATGTCTGTGGGCAGGCATTTCAGAGTCACTGCTCATCACCTCAGAAGGGCTTTCTGAGCTGAATTGATGGCACCAGGGCTGTTTTATAGAGGCATAGAGTCATGAGTAATCCTATACATCACAGTCTAACTTGACACTATCCCTGAAATATGTACTATAAATTTTATGTTGAATATTTGCATGTAATTTTCACAACAGTATAAGAACCTGTGAGAGGTAGTAAAGGAAGGAATATTCTAGAATTACATCTTTATGACATTCGTATCTTTTACAATGACCACATAGCACTTGTACAACAGGAGAAGCACTCTCTCCTGAGCATACCCCAGTTACTGAATTTCCTGCAAGGACTGAGCTTCAGACAGTTGGGGAAGAGTAAAGAACACAGATCTAGAAGCAGTATTGTGGTCACATGTGTTAGCTTAACCTCGAGTGGGGCCATGGCTTGGCCCTTGGGGGAGAAAGGCAGAGCAGCCCCTGTCTGGGAATTAGCTATGAGGCCATGGAACTTTGGATGGCCCTGGGTCTGATCTACTAGACTTTCCCTCACAGGGACAGGGAGGTCTGTTTATATTGCACATTTTTATTTAGAAGGTCAGTTGCAACATGGAAGAAAAGCTGAAATAAACTGTTTTCTACAAGCTTTTTTGCAATAGCTTTCATATCCAAGAGTGAAGACTCCGCTTAATTCAAACTGGGAACAGATTTTTTAAATGTCAGGGACAGCTGTGGAGTGATTCTCTCATAGCCCCAGGGCTCAAAATAGTTGTCAGGCTGGAAGAACAAGGAGAAAGAAGCTGTCCTCCAGCTGCTCAAAGACAAATCGATTCTTCCATAAGATTCTGGTTAAAACTGGCCACTCCTCTCCTTCCCCTACCAACTCTCTCCAGCAGGCCTTTCTCAGTTTCCATGCCGCAGCTCACTGAGAAGCTGGCTGTTTCCTGCTACACCTGTCTCTCTCCTCCCAGGGCAGTGTGGGGCATTGGAGGAGCATGACCCAGGAAGCAATGTGCTCACTGGAACCCCCTGAATCCTGCCTGCCTGGCCATATGTTTACTTCACTGAGCCCCACTTTCCTTGTATGTGTCATGGGGTGATGGCCTCCATTTTCCCAGGTTAGTTTGAGGATTAAATGAAATAGTCCATGAAAAACTATCTGCTGCATACCAGGCACTCAATAAACAAACAAACAAACAAAAAACAGGACAAAACAAAAGCCCAAGTGAGCCCCTCTTTCTTGAACTGTGCCTCTGTGCCATCTCCTCAGACCTGGCCTGTGTTCCCTGCCCCTGAGCCAGTGGAGTAGTCTGTGGTCTGGTCTCCCTGACCGGGTCCCTCTTTCCAAGCTGTCCTCTGCACCATGGGGACAAGGCATTCTGCATCTCTCTGGGCACTTGGCTCCCATAAATATAACCCTTTTTGTGTTCTTTTCTACGCTTAGGATGGTGCCAAGCCCCTTGATCTGTTGGCCTTCACAGGTGGTTTTCCCAAAGTAGCTCCAAGCTTTTCCTTCAGGCTTTTCTGTCTGGCCTTATTCACAACAACCAGGTGGCCTTCTGTCCCCTTTCAAGCAAGCCACGTGGGTTCCCACCTGTATCCCTCACCTCTGCTGCTCTTCCCCACCTCCCCCTTTCTTCTGCTTCAGAACTTCTTTCCATGAACTTGTCTCAAACACGTTGGGCCCAGGTGGTGTCTCTCCCCTGATGCCCACCAGGCTACCTCACCACTCCAATGGCACTGTCTGATATAGGTGTGTTCCCTCACCTGGACTTCGAGCTCCTTGAGGGGCTGTCAGAGACACCTTTACACCTTCCGAATCTAAGGAAGTGTTTGTCATAGGACCAATAAATCTGAATTATTGAGGAGAAGCAAAAGGGGCTGTGTAAAAGGAAGGTTCTTCCTGACCTATCCCCTGTGGAGCTGTCTCAGATAATTGCTTGCCATTATTCACTCAGGGACTTACTCTTCATTTACTCTTTTTTTTTCAAAGATTTTATTTATTTATTTTTAGAGAGGGAAGGGAGGGAGATAGAGAGAGAGAGAGAAACGTCAATGTGCGGTTGCTGGGGGTTATGGCCTGCAACCCAGGCATGTACCCTGGCTGGGAATCGAACCTGGGACACTTTGGTTCCCAGCCCGCGCTCAATCCGCTGAGCTATGCCAGCCAGGGTATTTACTCTTTAGCAATGTTTTATGAGCACCTGCAATGTACTAGGCACTGTGGGTGCCATAGTAGAGAAAGCATTTCCCAAGTCCATTTACTTATAGAAGCATTATTTCAATTCACTTCAAAAATACTTCAAGAAGGGCATTGGTAAAATTAGGTTTGGTAGAGCCTAACATTTTCACAATTTATGGGGCCTCTTAAAGAAAAAAAATTGCACATATATGAATATTTGTTACAAGGTATTTATCAATATCAGAATAATTTCTACTGGTTATGTTGCTTATGTTTATGAATTTTATTTTATATTTTGTTTATTTTCAGCTGGATTCAATATATTTAATGATAACCAAAATAAACAACTCAATTGGGACTCTGTAATTTGTCACTTGTTTTATTGATACATTATAAAACCCCTTGCCAAATTGCAAGTAAAATTGCAGTGTGTTGATACTGTATCAAAATATCTTCTGTTCAGAACAAGAAATAACACAAAAGAGAAAATGGGTTGTTTTTACTGTATTAGCTGAATCCAGCACATTTCTATAGCAGTGAACTTCCACCTTGACTAGGTGCCTATAGGGAACTGAATCCTCCACTTATAACTATAAATGTTTGTTGATTGAAAACACCCCACAGTCTCCATTTCAAACCTTGTGTTTCCTACAACCTGCATACTCTGGTTTGGTACTATGGAGAGTCTGGGAAGCAATAGCCTCCAGCACTGAACCTCGTCCTGGTTGCCAGCAGGTCAGCAGAGTATGCAGTGGGAGCACTCCTGATGCGATTCTTACAGCAGAAACAGCTGCAGTGCCTGTATTCTGCACGTGACCGCAAACCACAACGATACACCCCACTCAGGCAGCTAATGAAAGCCCAGTCTCCTAAATGTCATTAGCCCCTCCATATCAGCCAACAGGAGGGGGACTGTGATGGACAGTTTGTCAGATGGTGGTCCTAATCAATCCCGGGTTTTGCAAATTTTGCCAATTATGACCTGTGTGAACACATTGCTGACAACCCTCCTAAGTCTCCAAAGGGGCCATGGAAGAGAGGACTCTAGAGCCCATTTCATTTGCTTCGTAGTAAGTCTATGTGGCCAAGGACAGTTGTTAGCACTATGGTGATTTCCAAGGACTTTAGAGAACAGTGCTTCTCGGGGTGAGATGCATGGACTGGCAGCATGAGAGGCACCTGGGCTTGTAAAGACACAAATTCTTGGGCCCTACCCCAGGGCCATTGAATCAGAACTGGTAAGTTCTTTAGGTGGTTCTGATGCAGACTAAAGACTTGAGAATCATTGCTTTAGAATTATGCTATCCACTCTGGTAGCCTCTAGGGGCATTTCAAATTAATTAAAATAAAATAAATCTAAAATTTTCTCATGCTCAATAGTCACTTGGAACTAGGGGCTATCATACTGGACAGTGCTGCTTTAGAACATGCATCACCTGGGCTCCCTCATCCTCAACTCCTGCCCACTCAGAGCCCAGTTATATGTCTCAACTATAGCATTTACACACACTATTTGTATTGGCACTATTTATTTATGTCCGTACTTCTCCATCTACAAAGTGCCAGGCCTCTGTGCTATTCACCTTTATTTCCACAGAGCCTGGCCTTGAGTCTAGTACATAATGATAGTTTAACCATGTTTGTATAATAAACAACAAGTGAAAAATACCAAGAAAAAGTATTCTCATTAAAGGTTCAAGACATTTTCTATGTTTCTTATGTAACCATAGTTTGTGTATTTATGTTATCTTATGCATGAATGCTCTAAATTTATTATGAATGCTCTGATGTGAAGAAAACCAAGTCTACTTTTCACCTGAGGATGGCCACTGGCCTCACGTTTACACTTTCATTCAAAGGGTAAATGGGAAAGCACCCTCTATAAACATGATCTCTAGTGAAATAATTTTCCTTTTTTGCAGAAATCCCAGGTTGTTCTTGAAATAAATAACTCAGGAGGGAAAAATATTGATGATAGTGCCATTCAGTCAATAACACTAAGATAGCCAAACTATTCAACCTGCATAAATCATTTCTATCTAGCACATGAAAGAAAGATAACTTAATTTCAGGAGATTGGAAGCATTGATTGAGCTGTGAGTCCCTGAGGCGTTTATTAGACAAATGAGACCAATGAAAAAGAAATGTGTTTTTCATCTTTAACTTCCATAAGAGATTTATAGCCAGACTTGGAAGAGTTGATATTTAAAACATAACATTTCCCTAAAAGTTGATATCCACAGGCCATTGTAGATGAAGCTATAGCAGTGTCACTGACAAAAGGTGGCCCTTGGATTTGACACCGTGTCATCCTCTTTGAACCTTCAGCCTTTGTTCTGAAGCCAAAGGCTGCAAAGCCTAGGAGCAGCCAGAGCTCCTGTCTGTTGCATTTTGAATTGCACAGACCTACAACAGATTAATTATAGCCATTAATACAGAATGCAGAAGCTATACACAATTATTTTCCCTCTAGGATGGAAGAGATTTAAACTTTTAAAAAGTCATTTCTAATAAATGTCTCAATTTGGGCTTAGTGAAGATGAAGATGGAGGAGAATTTGTCTCATTGCATCTCAGCCTTTTTCAGTGTTTAACTCTGAAGAACAAAAAAAAATGGCCTTCTAGTGTCAAGTTCCTCCTTCTCCCCCAACAGGTTGTATTTACACCAATGCAGCCATCTCTTCATGGCAACACCACCCCACCTAGCTGTCTTCCAGTGTCAGCCACACTGATTTACTGTACTTGCTTGCACCAAAGGTGAGGAATTCTCACTAAGGGTGGGCCAGCCTGGCAGGGGGGGAGTGGGGATAATCATGCACCATGCCCAGACTGGACCCAGTATGTGCCTCTGAAGAAATGAGGCTGCAATGGGCAGTGTAAGGAGCAGGACCCCTGGGAAATACCCATTAGGTAGGTGGCCTCATCTTTGCTCTTTGAAAGAAAACAGATTTTTCTCATGCTTGGAGTCTTTGGTTAGCACTTTCCCTGGTTTTAGTCCAGATGCTTCACTGCTACCAAGTCTCAACAAGGGAGAAGATATTGAAAGTGAGAAGCAAAGCCAACTTAGTTTTATTTCCAGGACGTACATCCTCCTGACTTCAAAGACAGAGGTCTGGACCCATTCATAGGAGGTGGGGAGGTGTATTGGAAGAGGCATTCATTCTAGGGATGGGAAGACCTGGCTTCAAAGCCCAGCTCTGCCTCTCAGAGGCTATTAATGCAACTCCCTGAGATTCAGTGCCTCTTTTGTAAATGATGAAGTAGTATAATAACAGTTATTGAAGTTCATAATTTTTTAAATATGATGTCTCTCTTTTCCCCTTTAACTAAGGGTTTCCCATTCTTCTCTTGATCCACAAAATTATCCTAGTAACCCATAGGTCATGCTGTGCTATTTGGCCACTGGGTTACTTGTAATTCCTTTCTTTACTCTGTGAAATTTCTTCAATGTATGTGCACAGCCTTTTATACAAGCACAATCACAATGATTCTTCCAACCCGTAGACCCTCAATCTGGACTTTGGGCATTCCTGCTTAGCCCTCTGTAGGCTTCTAAGGGAAGGTTGTCAAGGTTTTGAATCCCCTTTTTCTGTACTCTTCCTCTGAAACACAACTATAAACTCTGAAAATAATGTAAGACAGAAGTAAAGGAAAATTCTGAAAGAAAAAGATGAATGTGTTAAAGATCCTGGGCCTAGAGGAACAGCATAGAGACAGGGCATTTTACAACTCCCAGCCACAGAAAAAGGCCACCCAGACCTACCATTGTCCCCCGCCCCTCAGCCTAGTGGTGGAAAGCAGCCCAGGGAGGCTAATTCCACCCTTACCTTGAAGGGGAGTCCCTCTGATCACACTCATTGTGGCCGATACCTGGCCCTTTGGAGTCCCACCAAGGATGAGCAGCCAGGGGCAGCAGTCTTCCCCGAGAGAAGAGAGAATCAAAGAGTTTGGGGACAGAATCATAGAATGCAGCCAATATGAACAACAGAGAGAAAAATAGACTGGAAATAAATAAACCAAGCCTCAGGGATTGTGGGACAATAAAAAAGATTCAACATTTGTATCATCAGAGTATGAGAAGAAGAAGAGAAAGATTGGATTCAAAGAGAATTTGAAGAAATAATGGCTGAAAACACCCCAAATTTGTCAAAGAACACAAAATAACAGATCCACAAACATGAGAAAACCCTAAAGAAGATAAGCTAAAAGAGATCCCTGCCAAGCAGGCCATAATTAAACCTCTGAAATCTAAAAAATCTCGAAAGCAGACAGAAATAACAGCACATTGCCTGGAGGGTAACACCAACTCAGACGAGAGCAGACTTGTCTTCAGAAACCTCGGAGGCCAGAAGGAAGTGACACAATATTTTTCAAGTGCTAAATGAAAGGAACTGTAACCACAAATTCTTTATCTGGTAAAACTCTCCTTCAGAAATGAAGAGGAAATAAAGATATTCTGAGACAAAGAAAAGCTAAAGAAACGTGTTGCTTTTGGGTGCACCCTTAAAGACTGGGTAAAGGAAACCATCAAGCAGAAATTATTAAAAATAAGAAAGAAATTATGAATTGTCAGGAAGGGAGAACAATGGAAAGAGTAGAAACACAGGTGCATGCAGTAGACTATCCTTTTCCTCATGAGTTTTGCAAATTGTGTAGTGAAGAATTAACCTTACCTAAACAGAGGTCTGGCCTTTGCACTTGGCTCTTGGGAGGTAATCTTTAACCTCTTGGAATGTCTTGCCCAGTAAGAATGTTGTTGTTTACCTGGGAACCTTGTATCACACCAGACAGTCTATTTACAGTGTGGGCTATGGGCCGCTCAGTATCAGCTCACCTTCTGGAGTGGCTGGAGACTTGGGTCAGCCATCCACCTTATATAACCAACTCCAATACAATATCTGGATACTAAGACTCAGGTGAGTTTCCCTGGTTGGTAATACCCTATGAATATTGGCATACATCATTGCCAGGAGAAGGTATGACTGTCCACAATTCCACTGGGAGAGGACGACTGGGCTCCACCCCATGTACCTCTTCTTTTGGCTAATTTTAATCCATCTCCTTTTCCTCCAATAAACTATAACCATGAGCAGCTTTCAGTGAGCACTATGAGTGCTGTAAGCTCACTCTTGAAGCCTTGGAGACCCCAAACTTGCAGTTAGTGTGAGAAGTCAGGAACTCCTGAACTCTGCAAAATCAGATTAGAGGATTGAAACAAAAATTATAACATGCACCTAATACTTAAGACAATATTTTAAAATGAGGAAGTCAAATGGGCCAAAATAGCAGTGAGACTTCTTTTTTTTTTAATCATTGTTCAAGTACAGTTTTCTCCCCCCACAGTGAGACTTCTACACCTCCCTCCCAGTGTTTCTGTGGATAGTGGTAGACTCTCCACATAAATGTAAGTCACATATCCAAAATGAACAATACTCAAAGCAACCACTGTGAAAACTAGACAAAGAGGTATACTAAGAAACTGCATGAATAAATAAAGATGGAATCATAAAAATTATCTATATAACCCACAGGAAGATGTGAACAGAGAAATAAGAATAAGGAACAAAATAAACAGAGAATAATTAAATGGCAACACAAAAACTAACATATCAATATTTACCTTAAATGTAAATAATATAAACACATAAATCAAAAGAAAGAGGTTGGCAGAATAAATTTTAAAAAAATAACCAACCTATATGTTGCTTCTAAGAAACTCACTTCAGATATAATGACATAAATTGAAAGTAAAAGGATAAGAAAAAGATATATGTTAATGAAAATGTTAGTAAAGAAATTAGAAATGGCTACATTATTAACTGATAAAGTAGACTTCAGAGCAGAGAAAATAACCAGAGAAGAAGTACATTACATACTGAGACAATGATCAACCCATCAGGAAGGCACAATGATCCTAAATATGTGTGCATCAAGGACCAAATCTCAAAACACATGAATTCGGATGGATAAAACCAAAAGCATAAATAGAAAAACCTTGATTATAATTGGAGCCTCCAACATCACTTTCTGAGCAACTGCTAGAACAACTAGACAGAAAAGCAGCAGGGACATAAAGTATTGAGACAATACTATCTGACTGGCAGAATTTAATAGATGTATATAGAACACTCCACCCAACAACTGCAGAATACACATTTTTAAAAATCCCATAGAATATTCACTGATATATCGTATCCTGGGCCGCAAAACAAAACTCAGCAAATTTCAAATAAATTATACAGAGTGTGTTCTCTGACCATGATAGAATCAAGCCAGAAGTCAATAACAAAATGGTGACAGAAAAATCTCTAAACATGTGGAAATTAAACAACACACTGTAAATAATCCACAGATCAAAGAGGATTCTTGGGGTCTAAGATGGCGGCTTTACTCTAGGCAGCGTTTTTCTCGGCTTCTGTGAAGAGGAGAGAAACTCGTGGATCGGTGGAGAAACAGAGCAAGTGGACTAGGTTACCGAATCACTTTTGAAAGCAGGACATCAAAAATTATTGCACTCACTGGAAAACCAGACGGTAAGAAGGCTGCTACAGGACGGAGGGGGCCTAGGGATCAGTGCGGGGTCTAGGGGTGTGCAGACCCCAGGTCTGCCCGGGGTGCTCCGGGGTCTGCCCAAGGGCGCCCAGGAGAGAGAAGTCGCTGCTCCCTCCCTGGAATACTGGGGGTGAGCAACAGATTGGACAGTTGGACTGGGAAAAAATAGCCCAGGGACGGTGAACACCCAATCAGAGGCCTGGGAGGAGTGAGGGACACTAGCCGACAGGACCCGGGGCAGCCTGAAAGGGTGCCTGTAACCCTAGCCGGGTGGAAGTGCAGATTGGTGGAGAGCACAGAGCCGGGCCGTGCTCCGGGCCTTGCTCTGCTTGCGCCCCATAGGGAGGCCTGAATCTATGCGCTGCGATCCAGGAGGGAGGTGGCACTTGGTGCGTTCCTACAGTGGCAGCTCAGAGATTTCCAGCCAGCCTGACCCGGGGAGCAGGGAAAGGCACCCACACCTGAACGCAGTGCAGTTCAGCGGGGAACACAGAGATAGAAACGGCTTGGTGCGAGCCCCGACAGGATGACTGACTCTCGAGCGCTTTGATGCCGGAAGGGATGCGGCGAGGCACTTAGGGCGATCCTAGACCCCAATCTCAAAAGTTTGGGGGAGGGGCGCGCCCTTTTACCATCCCCTGGGAGGGCGCAGTGAATCCAAAAACGTTGCGGGTGCCTCCTGGGATCATAGAGCTGGAAACCTGCAGGACCTCAGAGTCCGGAAGAACGTGGGAGTGAGATCCAGAGAGCCGGTGTGTGCGGCAGCGCCCAGGCTTCCTGACAAACCAGCTGAGGTCTGTCTGGGAGAGAGAGAAGGATTTCAAAGGTCCCTCAACCAGTTGAAGCCAGCAAGATCAGAAAAACTGGTCTGGCCAGTTAGAAACCAACAAGAGGTTTTTTGTTTTTGTTTTTGCTTTTGTTTTTGTTTCTTTGTCTGTTTTTTCTTTAATTTTTTTTTTGGCTTTGTTAGGTTTCTCTGGCTGTTGTTGGTTGATTGATTTTATCTTGTGTTTTACGTGACATTTTATTTTTCAATTCCTATTATTTTTATCTCGCAATCCCTTATGTTTCTCTTCTATTCATCCTAATATCATTCTTTCCACTCCAAATTTATCTCTCCTGCACTACATCTTCTGCTTTTCTTTCGTTTTTTTTTTTTTTTAATCTGGCAAGTTACTGTAAACTTGTATTATCCTTTTCTCACTCTTCCAACATTTTTTATTTTAATAATATTTTGGTATTCTTTTTCTTTCTGTATAATCTTCTTTGCTTGGCTGGTTATACTGTCATTTGATAGGTTCCCCCTGGTATCTCAGTCACATGGTGTTGAGAAGTTACTATCCTTCATCTGTGTTCCTTTAATACACCTCTCAAGGTTCTATACTCTTTATTCTTGTTATCTAGACCTCATCGATTCTGCCACAAGACTGTCACTTTACTATTACTACTAGTAAGACCTAGTCTATACAATTGTAATTGCTTCTCAATACCCCTACCTGATCTCAGCCCACTTTGCAATTTTCTGAACTATACTATTGTGGGGGTTGTCTCTATTCTTTTACTCACAACTCATATATACTAATCTTTAGTCCAATCCTACCTTAGAATCTGACCTCCCACAGCCTCACAGCTTTCTAGATCCAACTAACAATCCTCTTGTCCCCAATATGAGTCTTACCTTCTTTCCATCCTTTCTAAAACATGGATAGTGGGGTGGAGGAACACGGTTAACACTATAAGGAGCCAAAGGATAACCCATCTCTTCTCTACTGGCTGCTAAAGTAAATATCATAGTATACTGTCTTGCTGTTTTAAACCATTTTGCCTTACTCCTCCAACTGATCACAAAAAAGAATAGGGGGAAGCTGTGAGCACCAGGATACGTGAAGGAGATTGCACCACTGAATCTCACAAATATTCTACCACAGAAGTTCACACCATAATTAAAGGGAATTAGAACAGATCAAATTAACAAACAAGAAGAAAAAAGAAGAAACCCATGAACAATGAGAAAACAAAGAAACAACCCCCAATTGAAGGGAAAGGAGGAAGCCTCAGGAAAAATGCTAAATGAAATAGAGGCAACTCAACTATCAGATAGTGAGTTCAAAACAATGATTACCAGGAAGTTCAATGAACTCACAATGAGCTTTCAGAAATTAGACGCAAACTACATCAATCTCACTGAAAACTATATAAACATGAAAAAGGAAATAGAAACTCTCAACAAAGGTCAAGAGGAAATGAAGAATACAATTTCTGAACTGAAGAACACAGTAGAAGGAATGAAAAGCAGGCTTGATGAAGCAGAAGATCAGATTAGTAAGCTGGAGGACAAAGTAGAAAACAGCATCCAGAAAGAGCAAGAAAAGGAAAAGAGGCTCAGAAAGAATGAAGAGGGATTAAGAGAAATGCAAGACAATATGAAACGTAATAATATCCATATAATAGGGATACCAGAAGGAGAAGAAGAAAAACAAGGGATCGAAAACCTAGTTGAACAAGTAATGAAGGAGAACTTCCCTAATTTGATGAGAGAAAAAGTCACACAAATCCAGGAAACACAGAGAGTCCCAATCAAGAGGAACCCAAAGAGACCCACCCCAAAGCACATCATAATTAAAATGACAAAATTTCAAGACAAAGAGAGAATCTTAAAGGCAGCAAGGGAGAAAAAGGAAGTAACATACAAGGGAGCCCCAATAAGGCTAACAGCTGACTTCTCAATGGAAACACTTCAAGCCAGAAGAGAATGGCAAGAAATACTCCAGATAATGAGAACCAGAGGGCTGCAACCAAGGCTACTATATCCAGCAAGGCTCTCGATCAAGACAGAAGGCCAAATAAGAAGCTTCCCAGACAAAAGAAGTCTAAAAGAATACACCTTGACCAAACCAGCTCTGCAAGAGATTCTAAAAGGACTGCTTTAAGGAAGGGAGGGAAAAGAGAGAGAGAGAGAGAGAGAGGAACACACGTACATAAAAGACAATGAATAAGTACCTATCAATAATAACCTTAAACGTAAATGGATTAAATGCTCCAATCAAAAGACATAAAATAGCTGATTGGATAAGAAAAAATGACCCACATATCTGCTGTCTACAAGAGACCCACCTCAGGATAAAAGACCTACACAGGCTGAAAGTGAAGGGCTGGAAACAAATCTTCCAAGCAAATGGACAGGAAAAAAAAGCCGGGGTAGCAATACTCATATCAGACAAAATAGATTTCCAAAAAAAGTCCATAAAGAGAGACCCAGAAGGTCACTTCATAATACTCAAGGGAAGAATACCTCAAGAAGACATAAATATTGTAAATATATATGCACCCAACATAGGAGCACCGAAATACATAAAGAAAATCTTAGAGGACTTCAAGAAAGAAATGGACAGCAACACAATTATAGTGGGAGATTTTAACACCCCACTATCAAAAATGGACAGATCTTCCAAACAAAATATCAACAAAGATATTGTGGCATTGAACAATACCCTTGATGAAATGGACTTTACTGATATATACAGAGCCCTCCATCCAAAAGAAGCTAAATATACATTCTTTTCAAATGTACACGGAACATTCTCAAAGATAGACCACATGATAGGTCACAAAACAAGCCTCAAGAATTTCAAGAAAATTGAAATCATACCAAGCATTTTCTCAGACCACAAGGGACTGAAGCTAGAAACCAATCCCAAGGAAAAAAAAAACAAAAACACTCAAAATCATGGAGACTAAATAGCATGCTATTAAACAATGAATGGGTCAAGAATGATATTAGGGAAGAAATCAAAAGGTTTCTGGAAAGAAATGAAAACGAACTCACAACAACCCAAAACTTATGGGACACAGCCAAGGCAGTCCTGAGAGGGAAGTTCATAGCGATACAGGCCCACATAAAATGGTTAGAAACATTCCAAACAAACAACCTAACCCTATGTCTACAAGAACTTGAGGAACAACAACAAAGGCAGCCCAGAGCAAGCAGAAGGAAGGAAATAACCAAGATCAGAGCAGAATTAAATGACATAGAGACTAAAAGCACAGTTCTAAGGATCAATGAATCCAAGAGCTGGTTCTTTGAAAAGATAAACAAAATCGACAAGCCTTTAGGCAGACTCATCAAGAAAAAAAGAGTGAAGACCCAAATAAACACAATCAGAAATGAAAGAGGAGAGATTACAACAGATACCACAGAAATACAAAGGATTGTAAGAAATTACTACAAAGAACTGTATGCCAAGAAATTTGAAAACCTAGGTGAAATGGACAACTTTCTAGAAAAATATAATCTTCCAAAACTCAATGAAAAAGAAGCAGAAAGCCTGAACAGACCAATAACAACAAAAGAAATTGAAGCAGTAATCAAAAACTCCCAACACACAAAAGCCCGGGACCAGATGGTTTCAGAGGAGAATTCTACAAAGCATTTAAGGAAGAGCTAACCCCTATCCTTCACAGACTATTCCAAAAAATCCAAAAAGATGGGAGTCTCCCAAACTCTTTTTATGAGGCCAACAATATCCTAATTCCAAAACCAGATAAAGACACAACAAAGAAAGAAAACTTCAGGCCAATATCACTGATGAACATTGACGCTAAAATCCTCAACAAAATACTGGCAAACCACATCCAATAATACATTAAAAAGATCATACACCATGACCAAGTGGGATTCATTCCAGGGATGCAAGGATGGTTCAATATTCGCAAGTCAGTAAATGTAATACGTCACATAAACAAAAGCAAAGACAAAAACCACATGATCATATCAATTGATGCAGAAAAAGCATTTGACAAGATACAGCACCCATTCATGATAAAAACACTCAGCAAAGTGGGAATAGAGGGAGCATTCCTCAACATAATAAAGGCCATATATGAGAGACCTACAGCCAACATCATACCCAATGGGCAAAAATTAAAATCTTTTCCACTAAGATCAGGAACAAGGGAAGGCTGTCCACTTTCACCACTTCTGTTCAATATAGTACTGGAAGTCTTAGCCACAGCAATCAGACAAGAAAAAGAAATAAAAGGCATTCAAATCGGAAAGGAGGAAACAAAACTGTCACTGTTTGCAGAGGACATGATAGTATACATAGAAAATCCTATAGACTCTACCAAAAAACTGCTTGACCTATTAAATGAATTTGGCAAAACAGAGGGATACAAAGTCAATATCCAGAAATCAAAGGCATTTCTGTACACCAACAATGAAACAGCAGAAACAGAGATCAAGGAAAAAATCCCATTCGAAATAGCAAAAAGAAAAATAAAATATCTAGGAATAAATCTAACCAAAGAGGTAAAATACCTGTATTCAGAAAACTACATAACACTGAAGAAAGAAATCAAGGAAGACACAAACAAATGGAAACATATACCATGTTCATGGATTGGAAGAATTAATATCATTAAAATGTCCATACTACCCAAAGCAATTTACACATTCAATGCAATTCCTATTAAAGTACCAATGGCATATTTCACAGACATAGAACAAACACTTCAAAAATTTATATGGAATTATAAACGACCCCGAATAGCTGCTGCAATTTTGAGAAAGAAGAGTAAAGTAGGAGGGATCACAATACCCGACACTAAACTATACTACAAGGCCACTGTAATCAAAACAGCCTGGTACTGGCATAAAAACAGGCACATGGACCAATGGAACAGAACAGAGAGCCCAGAAATAACCCCAAGTCTCTATGGTCAATTAATATTTGACAAAGGAGGCAGCAACATTAAATGGGATAAAAATAGCCTCTTCAACAAATGGTGTTGGGAGAACTGGACAGCCATGTGCAAAAAAATGAAACTTGAGCACCAACTTACACCATATACAAAAATAAATTCAAGGTGGATAAAAGACTTAAATATAAAACGTGACACCATTAAAGTCCTAGAGGAGAACGTAGGTAGGAAAATCTCAGATATTTCACGAAGAAACTTTTTTACTGACGTGTCCCCTAGAGCAAGGGACATAAAGGAAAGAATAAACAAATGGGACCTCATCAAAATAAAAAGCTTCTGCACAGCTAAAGAAAACAGTATCAAAATTAAAAGAGAACCAACTGTATGGGAAAACATATTTGCTAATGATACCTCAGACAAGGGTTTAATCTCCAAAATATATAAAGAACTTACACGACTCCACTCTAAGAAGACAAGGAATCCAATTAAAAAGTGGGCAAAGGACTTGAATAGACACTTCTCCAAGGAGGACATACAGAAAATCCAAAGACACATGAAATGATGTTCAATATCGCTAGCTATCAGAGAGATGCAAATTGAAACCACAATGAGATACCACTTCACACCAGTCAGAATGGCCATCATAAACAAAGCAACAAACAACAAGTGTTGGAGAGGTTGTGGAGAAAAGGGGACCCTAGTGCACTGCTGGTGGGACTGCAGACTGGTACAACCACTATGGAATGCAGTATGGAACTTCCTCAGAAAACTAAAAATGGATCTGCCTTTTGACCCAGCAATTCCACTGCTGGGACTCTATCCTAAGAATACTAAAACACCAATTCAAAAGGACCTATGCATCCCAATGTTCATAGCAGCACAATTTACAATAGCTAAATGCTGGAAGCAACCAAGATGCCCATCAGTAAATGAATGGATCAAAAAACTATGGTACATTTACACAATGGAATTCTATGCAGCAGAAAGAAAGAAGGAGCTCCTACCCTTTGCAACAGCGTGGATGGAGCTGGAAAACATTATGCTTAGCGAAACAAGCCAGGCAGTGAAAGAAAAATACCATATGATCTCACCTTTAACAGGAAGCTAAATAAGAAAACAAAGAAGCAAGCAAAATATAACCAAAGACACTGAAATAGAGGACAGGCTCATGGTGATCGGAGGGGAGAGAAGAGGGAATTTAAGGGGTCAGTGGCAAGGGCTCACAGGAACAAACTTAAAGGGCACATGGTCATAAACTAAGGGGAGGGTGGTAATGGGAGGGAAGTGGGGAGGGTGGGAGGAGGGAATGGATTGGGATTAAAAAGGAGAAAACTGTATTTGAACAATATTTAAAATATAATAATAATAAAAAAGAGGATTCTCAAAGGAAAAAATTTAAAAGCACAGAACTGAATGAAAATGATAACACAAGATAACAGAAAAATGTGAGATGCAGCTAAAGCAGTGCTGAGAGAGAAATTATAGAACTAAATGCTCACACTAGAAATAAAGGAAAGTCTCAAATCAGAAATCTGCATTCCTACTACAAGAAATTAGAAAAAAAAGCAAGATAAATACAAAGCAAGCATAACAAAGGAAATAATAAGGAACAGAAATCAATAAAATGGGAAGTAGAAAAATAATAGGAAAAATCTCTGAAACAAAAATTTGAAAAAAGCAATGAAATGAAAATGTCTCTAAGTGATATTGACAAAAATACAGTGAGTAAAGACATCACTGCCAACATCAGGAATGAAGCAGATGCTGTCACCATGGATCTTGCAGCCATTGAAAAAATAATCAGGGAATGCTTGGAACACTTTTGCTTATGAACTTGAAAATTGGCAGAAATGGATTTTTTCTCTGAAAGCAAGCTACTCAAACTTAACCAAGATAAAATAGATCATCTTACTATACCATAACCATTAAAGAAGTTGAATTTATAATTAAAACCATTCTAAAAAAGAAACCCGTAGGCCCCAGTGGTTTCATAGCGTGTGTTGGGAGTCCTCGAGGCTATCCCCAGTTTCTGTGGTTCACTAGCAGGACTCGTAAGCTCAGCGTACTGTTGTAGATTTATTAAAGCAAAAGGACACAGAGTAAAATTAGCAAAGGGACAGGCACATGGGACAAAGTCTTGAGGAAATCAGGTGCAGGCTTTCGAAAGTCCTTTCTAGTGGAGTAAAATAATTTCTCCAGCGAAGAATTATGACCACCATTGTGAAGTCTTGCCTACAAGGGAAGCTTGCCTGAGCCTAGAAGTCCAAGGCTTTTTTTCATCAGGGTTGCTTATGCAGGCACACAGTGCCTGAGTGACCAACCACAGTCCCAGAAATTCCAGACAGCCAGAAGGAAAGCTGTGGTTTAGCATGAACCACATCATGCAAACAGACAGTTTAGGCACTGTGAACACTGTTAGCATTTAAGGAAAGTGCTTTATCACTTTAGGGACATATTTGCCACCCAAGCTTCCAAACATTAGCCCAGGGCCAACCTTGCAAGCAAGTTTTTGTGAGAATTACTTTTTAAAAAAAATTTACACGATATATTTCAGAAAACACAAGAGAAAGGAACACTTCCTAACTCAGTTTTTAAAATTTAATGGGGTGACATTTGTTAATAAGATTATATGTTTCAAGTGTATCATTCTATAATATATCACTTGTTCATTACATTGTGTGTTCACCATTCAAAGTCAAGTCTCTTTCTGTTACCATATATTTGACTCTCTGTACCCTTTCTACTTCCTACCACACCCTTACCCCTCTGGTAACCACCATACTGCTGTCCGTGTCTTTGAGTTTTTGTTTGTTGTTTTCTATTTTATATCGTGCATATGAATGAAAGGATATGGTTCTTGTCTTTTTCTGTCTAACTTTTTTTACTTAGCATGACATTCTCACAATCCATCCATTTTGCCTCATATGGCAGTATTTTATCATTTCTTATGTATTATTCCGTTGTATATGTGAGCCACATCTTTTTTTATCCAATCACCCATCGAAGGACACTTCAGTTGCTTCCATATCTTCATCACCATGAATAATGGTACAGTGAACATAGAGGTTCACTATATCTTTACAAATAAATGGTTTCAATTTGGGGGGCAGATACTCAGAAGAAGGATTTCTAGGTCATATGGTGGCTCCATTCCTAATTTTTTTAGGAACCTCCATACTGTTTTCCATAGCGACCGTATCAGTTTACATTCCTAACAGCAGTAAATGAGGGTTCCTTTTCTCCACAACCTCTCCAACACTTGTGATTACTTGTATTATTGATATAGCCATTCCCACAGGTGTGAGGTGACAGCTCATTGTGGTTTTGATTTGCATTTCCCCTATAGCTTGTAAAGTTGAGTATCTTTTTTTATCTGATGGCCATTTGTATGCATTCTTGGGAGAAATGTCTGCTTAGGTCTTCTGCCCATTTATTAATTGGACTTTTTTTTATTGCTGAGCTGTAAGTGTTTGTTATATACTTTTGATATTAGCCATTATTTTTATATAGAAAAATCCTAACCAAACCTGTTAGAAACAATAAGCAAATACAGTAAAGTTGTAGGATACAAAAATCAATGTACAAAAATCTATTGTGTTTCTGTATACTAACAATGAAATTTCATTAATAGAAATGAAAAAACCCCACAATTCCACTTGCAATTATAACTAAAAGAATAAAGTACCTAGGAATAAACTTAACAAAGGATGTGAGGACCTATCCACACTAAAAACCATAAGATGTTATTAAAAGAAATTGAAGAAGACACAAAGGAATGGAAAGATATTCCATGTTCATGTATTGTAAGAATCAATGTAATTAAAATGTCCATATTACCCAAAGTAATATATATTTTAATGTAGTATCCATCAAAATCCCAATGGCATTTTTCAAACAAATAGAACAAAAATAGTCATTAAATTTTTATGGAACCAAAAAATACCCCAAGTTGTTAAAACAACCCTGAGGGGAAAAAAAAAGCCAGCAGTATCACACTCCCTGACTTCAAAGTATACTACAAAGCAGCAATAATCCAAACAGCATGATACTGGCAGAAAAATAGACACATAGACCAATGGAACAAAATTTATAGCCCAAAAATAAACCTACATATACATGGTCAAATAATTTTTGACTAAAGAATCAAAAACATACAATGAAGAAAAGAAAGCCTCTTCAATAAGTGGCGGTGGGAAATTTGGAAAGTCGCATGCAATAGAATGAAACTAGACTTCTAGGTGACGCCACACACAAAAATGAACTCAACATGGATCAAAGACATAAATATAAGACCTAAAACAATAAAATATGTAGAAGAAATCATAACCACTGAGCTTATGGGCCTTGGTCTTAGAAACGATTTTGTGAAGTTGACCCCAAAGGCAAGGGAAGTAAAAGCAAAACTAAATGAATGGGACTATATCAAACTAAAAAGCTTCTGTGAAGCAAAAGACATCATCAATAAAATAAAAAAGCAACCAACCAAGTGGCAGAAGATATTTGCAAACAATATCTCTGATAAGGGGTTAACTCATTTTTTGAAGTCAGTTTTATCCTGATACTGAACTAGAGAGACAATACAAAAGAAAGAAAAGCACAGACCAATATTATATATAAACTTAGATACAAAGATCTTCAACAATTTTTTTAAAGATTTTATTTATTTATTTTCTAGAGACGGAAGGGAGGGAGAAAGAGAGAGAGAGAGAGAGAGAGAGAGAGAGAGAAGAGAGAAACATCAATGTGCAGTTGCTGGGGGCCATGGCCTGCAACCCAGGCATGTGCCTTGACTGGGAATTGAACCTGTGATGCATGGCTCGCAGCCCGTGCTCAACCCACTGAGCTATGCCAGCCAGGGTGATCCTTAACAATTTTAGCAAACTGAATTCAACAATGTATAAATTATATGCCATGACCAAGTGGGATTTATTCCAGCTATGCAAGGCTAGTTTAACATTTGGAATCAATCAGTATAATCTATCATATCATAATTACAAATCATATATCATATCAGTAGATGTTATAAAAAGCATTTGACATAATTCAACCTCCTTTTATGATTAAAAACTCTTAGCAAATTATAAATGAAAGTGAATTATCACAACTGAATAGAGAATATCTACCAAAAAACTATGGCCCATGTCATAACCAAAAACACTGACTTGTCTTCTCTGTAATATCAGAAATGCAGTAAAGATGCCTGCTCTCACTACACTTATTCATAATACTGGGAGTTTTAGACACTGGAATCAGTCAAGGAAAAGAAGAAAAAGATATAGAGATTAAAAAGAAACTATTTGCAGAAACATAATTGTTTATGTAGAAAATCCCAAGGAATCTACAAAACCAAACTCCTACAACAGATGTGAGCTCAGTAAAGTCACCAGATAAGATTAACACACAAAAATCAACCACATTTCTATATGCTAGCAAGGGACATGTGTCAACTGAACTGAAAAGCCCCATATCATATATAAGTGTTCCAAAGAAAATGAAATGCTTAGGGATAAGTGTAGTAAAATATGTATAGGACCTGTGGAGTAGAAATTAGAAAATGCTGATGAGAGAAAGCAAAAAAGTCCATGTTTGGAAAACAACATAGTAAACATGTTAATTCTACCCAAACTGATCTATAATTTTAAGAGAATCCCTATCAAAATAAACAAAGTAATTTTTTATAGATAGAAATAAATAAGCTTATTCTAAAATTTATGTAGAAATATAGGTGCTAGAAACTAAGTAAAATAATCTTATTTTTAAAAAAGATTTTATTTATTTATTTTTGGAGAGATGGAAAGGGAGGGAGGGAGAAAGAGAGGAAGAGAAACATCATGTATGAGCAACACATTGATCAGTTGCCTCTCACAAGCACCCAACTGGGACCCTGTCCCATAACTCAAGAATGTGCCCTAACCAGGAACCGAACCAGTGACCTTTTGGTTTGCAGGCCAGTGCTCAATCTACTGAGCCACACCAGCCAGAGATAAGTAAAATAATCTTGACAAAGAGGAATAAAGAGGGAGGAATTAGTCTTTTTTATTTAAATCATTTTTCACTGCTGTTAGGGAGAGAGGCAGGGAGACAGAAAAATTGATGGGAGAGGGAAGCATGGATTAGTTGCCTCCCATAGTGCCCCAACCAGGGATCAAACCAATAACCTAGGTACATAACCCAACCACAATCGAACCCATCACCTTTTGGCTATAGGTTGACACTCTAACCAACTGAGTCACACCAGCCAAGGCAGGAATTAGTCTATTTTTTAAAAAAGATTTGATTTAGTTATTTTTGGAGAGAGGGGAAGGGAGGGAGAAAGAGAGGGAGAGAAACATCCATGTGAGAGAGAAACATTGATCAGCTGCTTCCTGTACGTGCTCTGACCTGGGACAGATCCCACAACCCAGCCATGTGCCCTGACCAGGAATTGAACCAATGACCCTTTGGTATACAGGGCAATGCTCCAGCCAACTGAGCCACACTGATCAGGGCAGAAATTAGTGATTTTGAGGGTAAATTTTACTCTATAGCTATAGTAATTAAGATTGTGATGTAGGTGGAGAGAAAGACATATTAAGTCAATGGAACAGAATAGAGACCCTGGAAATACAGCCACACATTATGTGCCCAAGTGGTTTTGAAAAAGGTTCAAAAGCAATTCAATGGAGAAAAAAATAGCTTTTCAGCAAGTGGTGGTGCTGGAACAGTTGGATGTACATAGCTTCCCCTCCAGCCAGAAGATGACCTAAACTTCTAATTTTTTTTTTTTGGTTTAAAGAAGTGCTTTTTATTGGTTTACACATGAGGAATTCCAGAGGCAGGGTCATTGTTTAAAAAGTTTGAGTGCCATCAAAGACACAGATTCTTTCATCACACCACCAGCTTCATTCCCAGATGGGCTCCCTTTGCAGTCATTACATGGCTGCCAAGAGTGTCTGGAGCCACACGCATCCTCCCTGACATTCTTGGTAGTTTATTTGTAGGTGGCAGTTCTTGGGACTGTGCAGCCTTTGGAATAGTTTACAAGTTACCCCTGAAACCTGTATCATCCTCTACAACTGGCTCATGTGATCTGTAATTTTCACCCAGTTCTCAAACTTTTATTTTCATTGTAACAGTCTTCCTGAGTTTGTCTGTTTTTAAATGTCCTCTGTATATTTTGGCTTCCAAACTTCCTATCAGCTGGCATTCTGCTGGCTGCTCACTCTGTTCCTCAGAAGACCAGCTGGTGTTCCACAAGGGCAAGTGGGTTCAGCTCCCACCTACCTTGCCGCCATCTTTCCCCTCCCTAAACTTCATGTCTTAAAAGCTAACCAAGACAGATCATGGACTTAAAGGTAAATATAAAACTATAAAACCTTTAGAAAAATTGGATAAAATTTTCATAATTTGGGGTTGGCAAAAAGTTTTAGGCTTGACATTAAAAGCACAGTTCATTTTAAAATATTAGTAAATTGGACCTTTTCAAAATTAAAACCTTTTCCTTTGTGAAAGTCCATGTGAAGAGGATGGAAAGACAAGCTACAGGTGACAAATGTTTGACAAATGGTTAGTATCCAGAATGTACAAAGAATCCTCAAAATTCATAGTCAAAGAACAAACAATTGGAAAATGGACATATAAGATGAAGAACTGTTTTATCAAAGAAGATATACAGTTAGAAAATTAGCACATGATAATGTTTAACGTTCAGCCAGCAGTGCTAAAAACACTGCGAAAAGTCGATAGCAGTTTTTTAATAGCCCAGTCCTGAGTCAGCAGACATGTGCGCTGAGAGGGGAGTGGCTAAGTACCCTGCTGCACGTACAGACTGCGACTTGAATGCATCTCCAAGACATTATGCTGAGTAAAAAAACAAACCCAATCCTGTAAAGTTACATACTGTATTATTCCATTCATAATATTTTTGAAACGACAAAGTCTTAGAAATGGGGGGCAGATTAGCAGTTGCCAGGGCATGGGCATGTTTATAAAAGGACAACCCGAGGATGATCGTGGTGGTGGGAACCCCCAGTTCCCTGACTGGTGGCTGCTGCACGAGCCTGCAGGTGCTAAAACTGTGTGGAACCACACACACACACACACACACACACACACACACACACAATCTCGAGGAAATGTAAAAGTCTCAACCAATCAGATCACAGGGTTGTATCAATGTCAGCATCCTGGTTGTTATATTGCACTGTAGTTTTAAAATATGTTATCATTGGGGAAAACTGAGCAAAGCATGTGAATCTATAATCATCTTAATAAAAGTTTCAGTAAAAAAGAAGACATTTGGTTCTTCCCTACTGAAATATCCTATTTGGGTAGCACTAAAAAAACTTCCATGCCTTCATGGACATGTGCCCTACATTTCTGGATTAGAGGGCCCTGCTGGGGCTTTCTTGAGAAGGTTTCTTGCGTGGTGGCTTGCCACCCATCCCCACCCCGTTTCAATACTGCTGGTCGATGTTAAATTTAGTTTCTTTCTGAAAGCAAATGGAAGTGAAACAAAGTTTCTCCCCACTCGGACTGTGCCCATTATTATCGCTTCCTACATAAAGGAGAAACTACAAATGCTAGTAGGGCACCCCCTAGTGGCTATCTGGCTAGTCCGCAGCTTCTGGCAAAGCTCCTGGAATTTGAACCACGTGTTGGAGGATCAGATAAGAAATAATTCAGACCTTTTAAATACAGGCCCCGGGTTAGTCCAACTTTAAATGTAGTGTGGTGGGTCACTGGGGCGCATCAAGGGCCGAAGTCCTTGGTTTAGATTGCACACAACAGAGCCTTGAGGAGCCTACTCTGTCCTGCGCCTAGTGGATCTGTGTGCGCTGCTGCAGCTCTTACCTGGGCCAGCTGGGTACAAACACGCCATGGGGCCCCGGCATAATTTTGCTCAGTCAGGCAACAGCAAGGGCATTAGAATCAAGGTCACCCACCATGACGCTGCATAGATAACAGGGCAGAAGGAGCAAAGCGAGACTGATACGCAAGGTCAAACAAAGGATTTGGTCCAGAAAAGACCCACTGTTATTTTCTGTTCCAGAAAATCATTTGAATGCCTCTGAAAGGGCTTCGCTATTCCGTCTATTTGTTCTGGCATGTTCTAGGACTGTCATCCCAGAATGCTATTTTGGCCACAGGAAGCCAGATGGACCTGGCACAAGATGGAGAGGGGAAATGTTGGAAGGGAGTGATGAGCCACTCAGCGATTCCTCGGGAGGAGTTGGGAGTGCTCACAGAAAAGAACGCCCCAGAACCGGCGTTTTTTAACAACAGCTGCAGGAGCGGAGTTGCAGCATCCAGTGCCATGCGTGTGGGCCACTGTCTGGTGGTATGATGATGAATAAACCATAATTAGTGCAATGTGAATTTGAAGTTGAGACCAAATAGCCCATGAACCTTTAATACAAAAGTTCTCTGTGTGTGTGACATATAGTCACCATGCTGAATGTTATATCCCCATGACTAACTTATTTTATACCTGGAAGTGTGTACATTTTGAGCCCTTCTTCATCCATTTTGCTCACCTCAGCCCAGAAATTATATTTTTAAAAAGATTTTCAACAAGCTTCCCACTTTGGCCTTCACCCTCCATACTGTTTAAACAAGGATAAAATTGCCTTTCTAACCCAGCATTCCGCAAGGGAAGCAAGCACTCAGAAGAACATAGTTTCTACTCTGGAAGGATTCTGTGGGAGTGAAAAAAGAAAAGCAATGATGTGTAAGGCATGGTCTTTGCCAGGAGAATATTATGATGTCATTGAGAAGATGCTTCTTGTACAAAAGAAGAATTGCCAGGGAAATGGAAATGCCACTCGTGTGACACAGCCAGCAAACCAGTGCAGGGTAGGTGAAGGAGGGATCACTGTACACAGAGGCCAGGGCCGGTGTGGGTCTGCAGGGGGGACAGGCAGCAACCAATCAGCTGAGAAGAGGGAATAGACCACTTCAGGCTGGGTAACTGCTCAAACAAAAGAGCAAAGGTGGAGGATCAGTTGGGAATTGCACTGGCTTCCTGCAACGAAAGCCCAGCAAATGGCTTAACCTAATCATAATATTATTTTTCCTTTTTAATTTTTTTTACTTTTTATTATTTTTGAGTATATTTTATTAATTACACTATTACAGTTGTCCCATTTTTCTCTCCCTTATTTTCCTTCACCCTACACTCCCTCTCCCTCTAGCATTCCCTATCCCTTTAGTTCATGTCCATGGGTCATATATATAAGTTCTTTGGCTTCTCCATTTCCCATGCTATTCTTAACCTGCCCCTGTCTATTTTGTACCTGCCACTTATGCTTCTTATTCCCCGTACCTTTTCTCCCACTCTTCCTCCACCCCAACCTACTGATAACCCTCCATGTGATCTCCATTTCTGTGATTCTGTTCCTGTTCTAGTTGTTTTTGTTTTTTAAATACAGTTGTTGATAATTGTGAGTTTGTTGTCATTTTACTGTTAATAGTTTTTTTATCTTCTTTTTCTTAAATAAGTCCCTTTAACATTTCATATAATAAGGGCTTGGTGATGTTGAACTCCTCTAACTTGAGGAGAAGCACTTTATCTGCCCTTCCATTCTAAATGATGGCTTTGCTGGGTAGAGTCATCTTGGATGTAGGTCCTTGCCTTTCATTACTTTGAATACTTCTTTCCAGCCTCTTCTTGCCTGTAACATTTTTTTGAGAAATCAGCTGATAGTCTTATGGGAATTCCTTTCTAGGTAACTCCCTTTTTCTTACTGCTTTTAAGATTCTCTCTTTATCTTTAATCTTGGGTAATGTAATTATGATGTGTCTTGGTGTGTTTCTTCTTGGATCCAGTTTCTTTGGCACTTTCTGAGCATCCTGGACTTGCATGTTTGTTTCCTTTGCCAGATTGGGGAAATTTTCCTTCATTATTTGTTCAAATAAACTTTCAATTTCTTTTCCTCTTCTCCTTCTGGCACCCCTATGATTCAGGTGTTGGAACATTTAATGTTGGTCCAGAGGTTCCTTAGCATCTCTTCATTTTTTTTTTTTAATTCTTGTTTCTTCATTCTGTTTTGGTTAAACATTTATTTCTTCCTTCTGGTCCAAATTGTTGATTTGAGTCCCAGTTTCCATCCCTTCACTGTTGGTTCCCTGTATATTTTCCTTTATTTTCCTTTGTATAGCCTTCATTGCTTCCTCTATTTTGTGAACATACTCAGTCATTTCTGTGAGCATCCTGATTACCAGTATTTTGAACTCTGCATCTGATAGGTTGTCTATCTCCTCATCACTTAGTTCTTTTTCTGGATTTTTGATCTCTTCTTTCATTTGGGTCATATTTCTTAGTTTTGGCACACCTTTTACATTGTAAGGAGTGGAGCCTTAGGTATTCACCAGGGCGGGGCAATTTACCTCACTGCATTGTGGCACTGTATGCGGGGGAGGGTCAGAGAGGGAACAATGCTGCTTGCTTGGCTCTCACCCCACTTTCTGTCAGTTCTCTCACTTCCCACAAGTGGATTGTGCCCTTTCAGATGCTGATTCCTGGGTGGGTGGTTTTGTGTATGCTCTAGTATCTCGTGGGCCTCTCCAATGGACTTTCCTGTGAGACTGGGAGTTTCTCCAGCTGCTGCAACCTCCATAGGTTTTTATAGCCAGAGGTTTTGAGGCTTTTTCCCCCACACTGGGTTGCATGGTTTGTTTCACCCCCCAGTTGTTTCTCCCAGCTTATGCACACACAAAAGTGGGATATCCCAGTCCACCAGTCACTGCCCCACCTGCCCAAGTCTGCCACCTGCCGCCTTGCCACAGGTGCTCTCTGCCCAGCTCCCCATCTCCACCCCTGCTACCAGTCTGAATGAATATTTCTTCTTTAGCTCCTTGGTTGTCAGACTTTCATGCAGTTTGGTTTTCTGGCAGTTCTGGTTGTTTTTTGTTTTTAAATTGGTTATTAGCCTTCTTTTGATTGTGGAAGGAAGTGAAACATACCTACCTACACTTCCATTTTGCTGGAACTCCCCTGTAGTAGTATTTCTCTCTCTTAACCTAATGTCTTCAGGTAAGCAACCCAGGGTTAGTATAATGGCTCCTTGATGCCATCATGGCCCTATTCTCCTTCTATCTATATTCTGTTCAGCCATCCTGGGCATGTGGCTTTAGTTTTCATGTGTCTCAAGCCTTGTATTCACAAAATGATGGCCACTCTACATCCTTTGTAAGTAGAGGAAGGAGAAAGGGCAAAGGCACATACCTGGGTAGTCTGCCCCTTTTCATAAAGCCTGCAAGGAAGCATCACCCAGAGACTCATGATTCTCCCAGAAATGTGTTCTGTGGTGTTCCCCAACTCCACAGGCTTGCTGTGCACATTTCCCAGAACAAGATGGTAAAGAAGATGCAGAGACTGGATGGTGGGTAAGTACAGGTAGGAAAGTGCAAGACATGTTGGGAGGCTAAATGTGAGTGAGGCAGAAATCTGTACAATAGTTTCCGTGTGGCTCAGTTAATTGTTTTCTAATTCCTTGTACATTTCTTTTTACTATGGTAACAAACTGATTTATAACATATGGGGTGCATCTTATTGATCAGAAGCTTTGGATAGCTATTAATGCTTCCTTTCCTTTTTCCCAAGGCAGCAGTGGCCCCTCTGGAATGTATTTTTAAATATTTGCAATATACACTTGCTTGGGTGCTATCTATCACAGTCTCATACACTTTGGGCAAAGCCTCTGATGACTTCTTGACTAAGACAGGATGGTGTCAGTGTACTAATGCTTAGACCTCAGCTCTCTGTAGTATTTCCCACCTCTTCAAGTACATCTGGGACATGTGGGGAGAATTTTCATGTGACCTTATGAATAAATATACTCCCATGGTCTCTATTGTGCAGTGACAGAGCTGCAGCCTCCATCCTGCTTTTCCAAATGGTCAGCATGTTGTTATCCATCTTTGCTCTTCTGAGTACTATAGCTTTTCATGCTTTTATGATGGTTGACCCCAAACTTGAGGCACTAAAGTTGCATGGTGTCATGGCCAGCACTTATGCTCCACTGAAGGGCAGGGAGCAGCCCTTCATCTTAAGGTCCTACACTCAGGACTCAGACCTGTGCAGGACACACTTTGTCCATCAATGCTGAACCACACCTTCCCTCTGATGCCTAAGGTGTTATTATGAGCTCAATCTTCCTAAACCTGGCTCCTTCCCCACTTAGAGGGAGTTTCTTATGAGAAATCCTTTGGTGATGCCTGAATGAGACCTCACCCCCTGCAGTATGTTGTAGAAGGATACAGGTTACTCTGACATCTCTAGTCTACAGAAAAGCTAAGTCAGTTTGAATCAATTCATTTTCTCATTCAATAACTATTCTTTGGTTGGTTCCAGGGGCTAGTCCTTATATTAGACACAGAAGGAGGATACTAAGATGAGTAAACATTTGATCATCATCTTCAAAAGCTAAAAGATTGGGGTCATCCTTCTTCCTACCTGCTCTTCTCTATCACTTCCTTTGGTTTAGTTTGTTCTTCCCACTGGGATTATAGGAAAATACTAGTGTTGGGTTTGGAAGTTCTTTACTTACCCCCAAATAGACACCCTTTCATTTCCCCATGCTTGAAAACTTGAAAACGCAGCACCTTCCTTTTAACCTTCACATCCAATCCATCTTCAAATCCTTCTGAGTTTGTCTCTTGGATTTTCTCCCTCCTTTCTAAACCCCAACTACTATCCCAATTCATAATTTCATAGTTGAATCATGGCACTGTGTCCTACTTGGTCCTTTCTCCACCTCTATAATCTCTCCCCTTTCCATATTATTTTATATCAAACTCTTTAAGTAATTCTCCTTAAATGGTCTATATCACTGGCCTTCAGAGTCCCTTACTAATTTCTCCCTACCCAACTGACATCCTTTTTATCCCCTTATAGGAACTACCATCCCATTCACGCTGATCTTCTTGTCTTCTGTTCATGCCCTGCTCTCCCCTGCACTTTCTTCTATGCCATAGTTTCATCGGGTGTATATTCTTTTCACCTTTCTACTCATACTTGTTTTGGCTCCTACAAAGCCCAGCTTGAAACACCGTCCCTGTGAATCCTCCACTGAGTGATTTCTCTGGTCTCCTTAGTTCCTTGGCTTCAGCAGAAGCATGAAACTTGAAGTATATTATTGTGTATTTGTTGAGATGCTATTGTACAGGAATGTTTAACAGTGCTGTCCCATGGTGGTCCTTCTTTTTTGTTTTGGGAAGATAAATATATCTCCCATTCATTTTTAGTGTCATGCTATACTTGGCTCAATGACTGAAATCATCAGGCTTTGAATTAACATTATTGACTTATTGATTGAAATATTGGACTCAGTCTAAACAGCCTAACCCTTTTAGTTGTTTCCTTGGTGAACTGCCAGTTAACTACAATATAATGGCTGTTTGGTTGTGGGTTCTGTCCCCTCAAAATTAAGTTCACCCGAGAAAAGACCTGTAATGTGGCCACCTGCTGTACCTCCATCTCCCAACAACCATCTTAGAGAAAGCCATCTTAGGGGCCTTGTGTAATGGGGAGTGGGGGGCTTGGCATACACTCATTGTTCTGGCTAGATTCATGGCCTAAATGACCCAGTGATGGATTTATGATGGTGGGTCAGTAAGTGAGCTTCCTAAATCACACATGTTAGGTGAAACAAAGAAAAGAACATTTTGCAAGAATAGGTTGGATTGTGTTTAAGTAACAGATGCATGCCAAATCTCAGGTGTTTAAAACAATAAAAGTTTATTTCTGAACCACTTGGGCCATTGAATGATGGGTGGCACTGAGGACAACCCTCCTCCTTGTGGTCATTCCGTGCCCCAAAACACTGCTGCCGTCTTGTGACTCTGCCCCCAATAATCACCAAGGCTGCGGGGGAGAGGGTTGAGAAGCTGAGCACTGGCCCCTCAATGCTTGGTCAAAGGGACACAAGTCACTTCCACACATAGCCTACTGGCCAGAAGGTCACAGGGCCCTGTCTGACTACAAGAGGGTAGATACTTGCCAAGCAGTAAATGTCTCTATCCAGACACAGTTTAGCTCCGATGAACTGGCATGGATTTCAAAGTTATCTAACTAACAATCTTGGTATGGCTGAGAGTCTGAAATAACATGCTGTATGTTATCCTCCTAAAACAGTATTTGTAACCACAATTGCTCATCCAAAGAACAGCCAGACTTATATGGATTTAGGGTAAAGAATGCTTGCTAAAGATAATAGTTTTTGCTCTGTCAACTTTGCCTTCCATAAATAAATCATGCCCCTCAGTGCTGTCAAGCATCACTTTCCTACGACAGTAATGGCATTTTCTTTTCATCGTTACCATAAATTTGTGTGTACAATGCTTGCTCTATGACTAGTAGAGGGTTTTGTTTAAATGAGGGCAGAGTGTTTATGAAGTTAAAAACTTATTAAATTTTATGTTTTCTCAAAGGAATATATGTTCATCATTATAGCAAATGATATGGTTCACTGGGGCTTACCACCTCAAACTGCAGTACTATTACTCCACTTCCATCTCAGATACCCACTCCCTATTTGAACCACTCAGTCTTTTCTTTGAGGGTACGGACAAATAACCAACTTAAAGTGCTATTTCTTGACTTTCTCCTCAGGTTTGAAGTTATGTGTTAAAAACTGCCATTGAAGATGATGAGTTAGAGCTCAAACTCACCTCCTCTTTCATGCACTCTTCTATTTATTTACACATCATCCCAATAAAATTATACACCATGTTTGGTAAATCAATATTCAGAATTTATCTTATTACGACCATGGAAACATTGTCCACAATTGGACCAAATAGTGCATCGTAACTATTTCCTTCATTGCACAACTTTTTCTTGTTTGTTTTTTTTTTCCTGGAGTTTGTAATTGACTTATTTAAACATTTTTATTGTTCTCTTAGTTTTCTGTTTCACTGCCAATGATTCATTCATAGTCAGCCAAAGACTTTCCTGCTAATACTCTTAATTACATTACCAGTTTCATCTCTGAGAGATTTTATAGAAGGCCTCTGTGCCTCCTCCTGCTACCCTCTCCTTCTCATCCCCAAGACTGGGAGCTTTCAAACTAATTACTATATTTTCAGACCCCTTCGACAGCTGAATTCTACTCAAGCCTGCTGATCAGAGGCATTTGCAGAAATTAGGAACTGTGAGAAGTAGAACCTATGGGATAGCACAATTCTAACTCTATGAGGCTTTGCCTCCCAGCAACCCCAAAACAGTGATCTTGCAGTTGAAAATTGTGATCAGGAGGATTCCTCATGGTGTGGTTTGATGAGATTCCTGAACTATGAGGAAAGAGAGAGGGACCAGAGAACGGTTTCCAGTGCATCAGCCCTATGCATGAGCTAATGTTCTGCTGTTAACATATTGAAATTCTTAATGCCTTTTAAGCAAGGGATCCCACATTGTCATTTCACACTGAGCCCCTCAATTTATGTAGCTGATGCTGCCTTTTGTACTAACTTTCCAGTTTTCTTTTTTTAAAGAGTATCTGATTTTTACCTTTTTGTTCAAATTTCTGGAGGTGTCCCTAAGTTTTTATTCTAATTCTTCCCTGGGATCTTTCATTGTTGCTCTCATACTTTTTAATTTCCAATAAGTGTTTAATGTTACTGAGTATTACTTTTCTTGTGGCATCTTTATTTTTTCAGGAAAGCAGTATCTTTTTTTCATTGTCCTGAGAATGTTATTGATGTGTTCTTGAAGTTTCCTTTCTGATTTTGTGTTTTCTCTTTTGAGTTCTTTTTTCTTTTCCTATTTTTTGGGGAGGGCTCAATATTTTATGTTAGAGGTAGAAGTAGATGCATTCAGTTTCCCCTCACCAGGATTCCCCTCACCACCTCCCCCCCCCCCCCCAGATGCAAGAGAGAATGAAAAAAATAAGAAACATTTGCAAACATTTTAACGGGAAAAAGGCAACATTGAGGAAACTAGCCTGAGGCAAATTTTGCCTCTGGAAATTAGGAGAATTTGTTTCTCCAACTGTGAGGTACCTCGAAGGGCAAGAGCTAAAGATCAAAAGGAAACATTTGGAATATCTGCAATGCAGGAATCAACAAATGCTGAAAGCACTGAGTGGCAGTGAAGGCTCCTCTGAAGTCCAAAAGCCTCACTTTGTTGCTGGCCCGTGCTCCAGTGGGGTGACCTTGGCCGATAAATGCAAGGAAACAGCTCAAGATCTTGGCCAGGGTTAGGGTGCAGAGTATAGCGAAGAGCAACAGCAAAGGAATGGGAGGATGAGAGGGCGCCCTGCTGAGATGAAATCCTGAGGGAGCCCCTGAGAGAATCTGCCCCCCAAGTTTTCCAGGTGGTGAGGAGTCAGTTTTTCAGTCCTCAGAGAATAGAAGACCTGGTCACTGTTACGAGAGCACAAGAATGTAAAACAATTATGCAGTTTGGAATCAGAGGCATGGAGTCAGGTCCTTGCTGGGCTGAACTAGGAAAAGGTCACATAACCGCCCCTGTTCAAGGCTGCGCATCAAAGAGGCTGCCTTAGGTTTCCATGTCCCCTTCAGCTTCAAAACAAGGAGCTCTAGAATAGATTGCAATCAAAGAGGGAAATTTCGGTTACAATATATAACATTGGCCCTGTGGAGGAACCCCTTTTACGATGATGCATTTACAGGGAATACTGCGGTATAAAATGCCTGGCGTTGCAGATTCTGCTGCAGAGCCCTCTCAACGGAACTAATGTGGACCATTACATCACTCAGCTTGTCTCCCCATGCCTATTGACAGCAACCACCAGATGGTGCTGTTGGCCTAAGATCTAGTGCATTCCTAGCCCGGTGGTCCTGGGAGAGCTTGACCTGAATCTAAAACCTCCTTAACCACCGCATTTGATTCGAAAACAAAACAGCAGAAAAAATGCTGCGCATCCCAACGAGGTCAGAATACCGCATCTCACAGTACTGCGTGGCGCATAGGAAAGTCATCTATGGTTATTTAAAGTTTGATTTTAGGAAAATGACTTCAAAATGCAGAGACTTGGAAAGCGGATATGCCGGGCCAGCATACCTCCCTGCAGTCCCTGACGTGGAGCTTCCTTGTAGCCGCTTCGGTGTAGCTGGCAGCGTGGTGCGGAGCTGGCGAGCTCTGGGGACCCACGCAACGTCTGTCTGCGCTGTGCCCAGATGGAAGGGGCTGCAGAGGCCTCCAGACACCTGCGGCTCTGTAGCATGTCTCTAATTCTGGTCCCCCACCCTCCCTCATTACCCCAGCTAGGAGGGCTGCAACCCCGGAGGGCTCTGGCTAACGACACACCAGCCGGTGCTCTCTGATTGAGCGTTGGTCAAGGTAGCTGGTAGCTGGTGGCAAGAGAATAGGCTCCAGCTGGGCTGCCCAGTATCCAGGCTGGCCTATTTACAACTGGGCAGGGGTGGGGAGGGGGGCGGCGGGTCCTGGGAGCCTGGGACGTGCTTTCCATTAGCATTTTAGAGACAACTACAGCTCTCAGCCTCAGGGACCAAGCCCCTGCGCTTCCCTGCGACGCGCGCTCCTGGACAGGTGGGTGCTGCAGGCGGCAGGCTAAGCCAGCACGGCTCTCCCAGGGTCCGGAGCTTGGCCTCCCCTCTGCCGCAGTGCCTGCCTTAATTGCCTGCTGGCTTCTGCGGAGGTCACGTGCTCCTTGCTGATCTGGGCTGTGGATGAGCAGAAGCTGATGAATTTTTCATTGCAATTCACTTGTCTGTTGATCTGAAGGCAGCTTCTGGGTCATGAGCCATTAAGGACCTGACGGTGCCAAAGATGGCCCTCCCCTACCCCCAGACCACTAACTTCTGACTTGGGAGAGAGACCTTGTTTCTCTCCTCTATGTGCTTCTTTGTGCCTTTTGGCATTGTTTGAGTCTTCAAGGAAAACAAGGGGCTGGGAATTTCATAGAACGGGGCAGAGCACGCAGCAAGCTGTGGAAGGCAGAGTGAGCAGAGGCGCCTGTCAGTTTAATCGCATTTGGGAAAAGCCCCAAACTGGCTCAGCCTAGAGCAGGAGCATGGGTGTAGTCACATTCCTGCCCTCGAGGATGTCCTGGGCTGCTGGGGAATTGGGACTCACAAAAGAAGGCCGAAATAGTTGAATGAAAATGTGAGAGGATGTGTACCAAGAGCTCGTTAACAGGGGCTGACTGTGAGCAGCAGAGCAGCCCAGAGGAGGGAAGGCGCAGTGAGTGGGTGAAGGTGTCGAAGGAAAAGGACCAAACACGTGGCCGCGTGACCTGCAGAACGAGGGCTGGTCTAACTTTGTGCAGCAGGAGAGAACACTGCTGTGTACCCTTCAGGCCCCCCCAATACGCAGACCTACCGGGTGTCTGGATCTGGCATTTTCTTCAAGTCCCCTCCCGCCTTATGTAACAGTTTGAAAATATGTACAGGGAAATCAGTATCCAAAGAAAAACAAGTTCGGGTTTTTTGGGGGGGGGGAGTGTTTCTATCCAGGTTTTTTTTTCCAGTATGGATTTTTTTACATGGTATTATGTTAAAAATGCGTACATAGTGTATGTTAAAATCATTATATTTAGGTATTTTAAAAACAGGGTATCTAATTATAAAAAGTAGTATGTTTTTGTAAATTTTGGCAAAATAAGGTAATATATGAAGACAAAAATAAAAATCACTGAGATTCCAAGTACAATAATCCTTTTGGTGTATTTCCTTAAAATATTTCTTCTGGGCATGTTTAATTTAGGTGAGTCCATACGGTATTTGCTATTTTTTAAACATGGCCAATATACAAACATTAATCGAAGGCTGTGTGAAAAGGATTTCCTTATCTCAAGGTGGGAATCTTCTCAAGGATCCGAAGTGTCCACCGAAGTCCCTCACCCACCCACACTTGAGGGGAGGGTTCCGTCCCTGGTGGGGATTCACAACACATTCCAAAGACATCCCCCCCAATCCTCCTCACAAGTCATCCCAGCTCCTCCTCCACATCTTCTGCAGGGAGGCTCAAATCCTGAAATCTCTTCTCAACCACCTACTTGGAAAACCTACGCAGACATTGCTTTGTAGCTATCATCCTTTTTGGTGTCTTGCTCCAAACATTAAGTAATTTTAACACTTGTTACAAAGGAACAAAAAGACTCACATAAGAGTTGTCTCTGAAATATTAAATGCACAAAGAATATGGAACAACATTTACAGATTTTTGAGGGATAGGTATTTGTGAAGCAAGAATTTTGTTCTATGTCAAATTATCTTTCATATTTAAAGCCAATAGAAACACATTTTCATTAAATAAAAAAATATGCCACCTGGTACATTTCTTGAGGGGAAAAAAAAACTCGAGGGAGGAGGATTTCCATTTCTGGCTGTGAAGGAGTAGTTTGTATCAGAATAACCCTGGTGCTGAAGAGCTGTGAAAGCTGAATAAAATAAAATGGAAAGTAGTCTGAGCCTCAAAGAGCAATCAGAGTTGCCAGGATTGGAAGGGCCAAGATGCTAGACAGGAGAGAAATGCAGCAAAGTGATTCCTTTCTTTACACCTGTTCCTGTGTCCTTGGAGCAGCTGCTGATTCAGGTCCTGGCATGGGGTGTGGAACCTAGACAGAACTGTTAATAGTTTGCTTCAGTCAAAGAAAAAATCAATGGAGCCTGGCCAAATGGATTAGTTGCTTGGGGCATCGTCCTGTACACCAAAAGGTTGGGGGCTCCATTCCCTGTCAGGGCACATATCTAGGTTGCAGATTTGATTGATTCCTGGTCAGAGCATGTGAGGGAGGCAACTGACTGATATTTCTCTCTCACATTGATGTTTCTGATGTTTCTTTCTCTCTCCCTTCCTCACTCTCTAAAAATCAATAAACATATCCTTGGGTGAGGATTAAAACAAAAAAAAATAAAAATGGAGTTAGGAATACAAGATTGTGGGACTTGATGGGCCAAGACAGAGAAAAAGGAGCCAAAGAGAACTGAGTCTGCAGGCAATTTCTCCTCAATTTCCTGATTTCTAAGATGTGCATGAGAAACATGAGAGGCTAAGAAACCAAACGAAACTAAACCAAAGCTGGGCAAAGATGCAGTATGCTCACGATGCTGGGTGGCCTGAACTTTTAGTTTACACCCCAAGGAGAAAGGGTCCTGTAAACACCTGGGCTGTCAGTTGAGACCCCCCTCCCCCACAAAGACAAAGCCAAGCCAGGGAAGTCCAGGTGAAGAGCCAGAAGGCAGCCCTCACACCACACCAGTCATGGGCTCTGAAGGCCCCGGTTCCTGCCAAGATGCAGCCAGACTGCCTCCTCTATGACTCTATCTTCTGCCACAGGCAAAAGGGAGGAAGATACTCTATTACAGTGCCACACAAAGTTTTGTATTCAGTCCATATTTACTAGGCAAAAAAATTAGGAAGGGGCTGCAGCCAGTTCAGCACCCCTGCCTCAGGAGTTGCAGTTTGAAAATTACAATAGGACAATCTCTTCTGATAGGGTGCTACTGGCAAGCAGTACTTGGAGGCAAATGCTGGTGGTAGGGGAGAGAAAAGGGACAATACCCAGATTTTCCTCTGCAGATAAGAAGAGAGTAGAGTTGACATTAAATCAAAGGGCTTGATTACTGTCAGAGACTGAACTGCAACTGTGTGTGTGTGTAGATGTCACAAGCACTGACAAGTATGTGTCTAAGAGACTCCAGGCACCTTGCAGAAGCAAGCATAAATCATCCTGGGAGGAAAGCATTCCTTTGTAAGCCACTCTGAATCACCCTGATTGAGACTCAACTATATGAGTTCAAAATAAGAATTATCAGCACTCACGAAATCAAGCCATAGTTAGTAAGAATTAGCAAAAGTCAACAAGAGTTAGATCACCAATTACTTTAGATAGTAGACTTTTCAGATACAGAGTATAAATATGATTTTTTTTAAGAAATAAAAAAATTTCTCTGGCCAATGTGGCTTGGTTGGAGTGTTGGTGTGCAAGTTTGGTTCCCAGTCAGGGCACATGGCTAGGTTGCAGGTTTGGTCCCTGTCAGGGCACATAGGAGAGACAACCAGTCGATGCTTCTCTCCCTCTCTTTCTCTTCCTCTCTCTCTTCCTCCCTTCCTCTGTCTCTAAAATCAATAAGCATCCCCTCGGGTGAGAATAGAAGGAAGGAAGGAAGGAAGGAAAGAAGGAAGGAAGTCAGTCATCAAAATTACTTAAGAGCAAGAGACTACTAACAATGAACAGAGATAGTAAAAAATGAGCAAATAGAACTTCCAGAAATGAAAAATATAATGGTTGAAATTAGAGCTTGATGTATGTTTTTAACAACATGTTATAAACAAATTAAGAGAGTCCATAAATTAGGGAAAGTTTCTGAATATATTACCCACATAGAGCAAAAAGAGGAGAGAATATAGAAGAAAGTGGATAAAATGAAAAGGTCTAGAATATATCTGACCAGAGTTCATATGAAAGGACAGAGAGGACAGGAAAAGGAGGTAATATTTGAAAAGACAGTGTCTAAAAATTTCCAGAATGATAAAAAGCTGTTTTTCCATGAATATAGGAAGAACAAACAGGGTAAGTAAAATATATTCCATTATAGTATTTCATGGATGCACTGTAGTATAAAAGACAAAGAGAAGATCTTAAAAGCATTCAGAAAGAAAAGATAGGTCACCTACAAAATACAGAAAATATTAACATCAGAATTTTCACCAGCAACAATGAAAGCCAGAGGACAGCAATATTAAAATAAAATAAAACCATTCAAAATGGCATAAGTAAATAACTAAAATTCCAATCTTACTAAAACTATGTCTGAAAATGGACAAAATATTGTTATTTTTTTAGACAAATGAGAAAAGAGACCTGAACATCTGAAAGTGTGCTTTAGGAAGAAGAAAAGTGATACCAGAAGAATTTCAGTAATTAACTATTTCAAGTGTAATATTAATGTCTTATTTGTAGGAGTCTTAAAAAACTTGATAAAACTAAAATAATGGAACACAGTAACATAATTTGAAAGGGAGATGATTGAAGTGAAACTTTTTATGTTTCTCATGAGCTGGGTAGAGATTTTTTCCAGTTTTATTAACATATAATTGACTATAACAATGTATATGTTTAAAACGTACAATGTGAAGATTTGGTAATGCATATACTGCAAAATTGTTATCACAATAAGATTAGTTAACATTTTCATCCCCTTATATAATTATACTTTTTTTGTGAAGAAAAAGTTTAAGATTTACTCTCTTAGAAACTTTCTAGTGTATAACACAGTATTGCCAACCATAGTCACCATGCTGTATATTAGATCCTCAGGTGAATATAAATGATTATTCATCATTTAAAATTTTTTTTATTGTTGTTCAAGTACAGGTCAAGCACCACTCTCCCTAGTCCCCCACCACATCCCACCCTTGAACCCCCCTTTGGCTTTGTCCATGGGTCCTTTATACACATGTTCCTTGATGGCCGTTCCCCTATTTTCCCCCATTATCCTTCTCCCCCCTCCCCTCCGGTTACTGTCAGTTTGTTCTTTCAATGCCCCTGGTTATATTTTGCTTGCTTTTGTTGAGTAGGTTCCACTTATAGGTGAGATCATATGGTGTTTGTCTTTCATCTTATACCTGGAAGCTTGTGCCCTTTGACCAACATTTCCCCTCAACCTTCAAACCCTAGCATCACCATTCTACTCTGTTTCTATGAATGTGGCTCTTTTTTGATTCCACACGTATGTGAGATCATACAGTATTTGTCTTTCTTGATATGACTTGCCTCACTTAGCTTAATATCCCCAAGGTTCATCCATGTTGTCACAAATGGCAGGATTTCCTTCTTTACTGTGGCTGAAAAAATTCTGTTTTGTGTGTGTGCATGTATTGTGTTCTCTTTATTTATTTGCCCATGGACACTTAGATCACTCAAGTTCTTTCCATGTCTTGGCAATTGTGAATAATGCTTCAATGAATATAGGGTGCAGATATATTTAAGATAGTGATTTTGTCACAGGTAGGCACAGGTAACCAGGTTCTTAGTGATTGGGACAAAGAATTGAACCAAACACCCAGAGTTCATAGAAGAGAACATGGGAGCAGGCCAACTCCAAGCAGAGATTGACCTCATGGGCTGAAGGGACTCTATTCTTATAGGGAGGATCCTTTCTGGCTAGTTTTGGTGGGCTTTTACTGAGTATATACAAGTAGTTGCATTACTTTAAAGCTACTGTGCATGTGGTTTCCCACGATCCTCCCGGACTGGCCACCAGGGAAGAGGGTCCCACAATGCTACGGAATTAATCCCTGTTTCTCCTGGAGTCCCCCTGTACTAGGTTCACCTTTCCCTAAGTCAGAGAATTATAGCTCTCCATGCTAGAGATTGGTGAAAAAGAAAAGAGTTATTTATTCAAGTTATACAGACTAAAAGTAATGACTTAATGTCTTTGTTAAAATCCCAAAGTCCCTTGAAACACCCACAAACACACACAGTCCTTCCTTCCCCAATTTGCCCAGTCTGGGGTACTGTATCTCAGGAGAAGAAATAGAAGTCTGTGGCTTAGGCAGTTCTCGGTTTTTCCTAGTAATTTGTGCTCAGCTGGCAGGCTTTCCTTAGTTCCCAGCACCATTGGTTGTGTTGCCAGGATCTCCATCTAAAGCCTTGTGGTGATTCTTCTCATGGCTGGGGCGGGGGAGGTGATCCCCCTTTCTGGGAGAGCGGCAGCACAGCACCACCACCAAGAGGGCTAGCACGGAGCTCATTGTGTCCTGGCCAGAGCAGGTGGCCGCAAGGTTGGCTGAGCCCGAGCGGTGAGAGTGTGGTCGCAGCGTACAGAGGCCTGGTGGTGGCTGCGGCAGACGGGCAGTGACCCAGTGCTCCTGAGTCACTTACTGGTGGCCCCTTCTCTCGGCCATGGCTACAGAGCCGGCTGGGGCTGGGAGCTGGGCGGTAGAGGAGCCGCAGGTGGCTGCATCGGGGACGGTGTCTGCACAACTGTGGGAGTCCCCACTCTGCTAAAGCCGCATGGTTCTCTCTAGTGGCTGCTGTCCTCCCTGCACTGCCACAGCTGCGTGGTTCTCCTTCCTCAATGGCCGCCAAGTCTGGGTTTTAAATCCCCGCACCAATCTTCCTCAGCAGCCCCATTTTGACTCCTCCCACACTTGGCCTCACATGCCAGAACTCTCAAAGCCTTCCAGCTTTACTGCGCTGCCATTATGAGTCTGGGCAGGTGTGGCCCCATGTCATGGAGCCAAGCTTCTCTGAGCTCCCACACAGGCACTGTAACTTGGGGGACCTGCCCCCCAGTTACATCTTGGTGGGGAAGTTACTTCCATTCCCCTGGCTCAGAGCTGGTCACAGCTATTTAACATATCTATGCAACCAGTTAAAGGTTATAGATGTGTTAAATGACCACACCAGAGGGTAGGTGCAAGGCTGTTGCTACGCAAAACAGCTCTTATTGGCCCTGCTCCATTTGTCCCTTCCCCTGGGGTGGAGGGTCATTCTATATATTTTTCTAATATTTCCTGGACACCTTGAGTTCTGGACCCCATTCCAAATCCTTCTTTTGGGGACCCTTTGGCTGTACCCTCCTACAATTTCACTTTCTTTGAATATGTACCCAGAAGTAGGTTTACTGGGTCATATGATAGATATACTTTTAATTTTTTGAAGGAGCCCTATACGGTTTCCTATAGTGGCTGTACAAACTTACAATCCCACCAACGGTGCACAAGGGTTCCCTTTTCCTCACATCTTCATGAACACTTGTTATCTCTTGTCTTTTTGATATTAGCCATTTTAACAGGTGTGAAGTGATATCTTCCTGTTGCTTTGATTTGCATTTCCCTGATGATTAGTGATGTTGAGCATCTTTTTATGTCTATTGGTCTTTGGAAAAATGTCAATTCAGGTAAGAGGATAGGAATTTGATGAACTCTTGACATTATTAAGTTTACATGGTAAAATATCATGGGTGATCCCTGAAAAGAATAAAAATAGAGTTTATAATTTTCAAATTAGCAGAGGGGAATGATAGCCTAATGGGAGGTGGCAGAAAAACAAAGCTCAATCAATCCAAAACCATAAAGAGAGAGAAAAGAAGCATTGGAAATGTGGGAAAACTAGAAAGCACAGGTAGTATGGTTAAAATGATTGGAATAAGTCCACATCCTTAATAATTGCAATAAATAGCAAGAATTAAACTTACCAACTAAAAGACAAATTGTATCAGATTGAGTTAAAAACAAAATCCAACTACATGACTTAAGAAAATATCAACCTCTACAAATTAGGGACATAGAAAGTTTAAGAGTAAAATGATAAATTAGGCCAAAACATAAAACAAAATAACCCACAGACAACAACAAAGTAAAGTACTCCATAGTGCCTATATTCAAATGAAACATAAGACAAAAATTATTAAAGATATTGAGGTTAAATATGAAATATTAAATGATTCAGTTTACCAGTAGTACATAACAAGTCTACATTTGAATGTATTAATAAAGTATATACAAAATATAGAAAGCAAAAGTCCACACAAGCTCAGAGAGAAATAGGTAAATCCTCTGTCATAGTGTGATGTTTCAACTACCTCTCTAGTATTTGATTGGTTAAAAAGATGTAAATAAGGGTAGAGAAGATCTGAAAGCATAGTTAACAATTTGATTTAATGGTATGTATTGAATCCTGTGCCCATTAACTGGAGAATAAACCCTCTTCTGAAGAATATATGTAGCATTTGAAAAAATTGACATGTACTAGTCCTTAAAGCAAGTCTAGAATAACTTCAAAGAATTACTCTCAGAGAGACATAAACTAGAATCTCAATGAATAATAGTAAATAGCAAGACCAAAGAGTGAAGTTAAAGAAGTAATTTCAGGAAAATCAAAGTGATTATGTGAGAAAAAAACAAAGGTTAAGAATTAATGAATAAAAGAGACTACTTAAGTTAAAACAATGTAAGCTCAAGAAAGAAGCAGAAATGAAAAAATAACCAAGATACTCCTGCAGCAGAAGCAGGTTGAGGTGGGGGAAATTGCCTCTTAGACATCAAAATTTAGTATAAAGCTATAATCACTGTTATAACAATGGCAGTACTGGCTTAGACATACAGAAGAATAGGCCAAAGGAACAGAGAATTGAGAGCCAGAAACAGACCCCATTTATAGAAGTGTGATTTCCTCAGAGGGATTGACACCAATTAATAGCATGCAGGTAATTGTTTATTTATGTGGAAAAATGAAATCAGTTCCCTTTGTTATACCATATACCAAAATAGATTCCAATTGGATTAGAAGAAATTTTAAGGAAATGCCTTTATGTTCTTGCAATAGGAAGGATTTCTTAAACAAGACATAAAACTCATAAAGGAAGAGGTTAATATATTTAATCACAAAGAGAAAGGCAGGCCCAGATGAAGCAGGTCATCGAAGACTCTAGAAAAGAACTTGGTGGATATACTGAGTATCAGGCAAAGACACTGGAGGCTTTGGGGTAGGAAATTATTATGGTGTGATTTATGTTTTTAAAAAGGTTCTTTGGCTTCCTTGTGAATAATAGACAAGGCCAGGATTGGAGACAGGAAGTAGTAAGGAGATTATGAGAGAAGTCTAGTTGCAAGGTCCCAGAGTTTGGATGGGGTGGATACAGTGGACATAGAAAGGAGTAGATTCACAATGGATTCTGGAAGAGGAACCAAATCAAAGATAAGTCTGAGAATTTTTGGCCTGAACAACTGGGCAGCTGTGATGCTATCAATATTTATTGAAATGGCATGTCCAAATAAGGAACTGTTTCGAGAACAGCTGAGAAAAGATTGAAGAGTTCCATTTTGCCAATTAGTCAGTCAGTCAGCTTGGTTGGTAAAGAAAGCATTTAGTGTACAGGTGTGGAGTGTGCCACACAGGTCAGGAGTGGAGGAGCCTAAACATGAAGAGTCATCAGCATGTAGATGGTCTTTACAGGCATAGGTCAGGAAAAGTAATTTGGGTCCATGAACCAGAGAATCTGTAAGCCAGACAAAGACATTTTACTCAACTTGAATCCTTCATAACAAAGTTGACATTTAGCACAAATATATCCTCAAAAATATTTGAGGATTAAAAGTTCCTGAGATTGTTTGTGTATTAAATATCCTACTTTATTACAATGTACTAAGTAAATACATAGAATTTAATGCTTTCTCCCACTGGTTACTGTTAGTAAACATTGAGATGTTTTGGTATTTGTACCAGTGATGGAAAAATACAACAGGCAGAATCAGAAGAATGGAGTTTTCCTGCTAGCTGTCATTTCTAAGGTATGAGACTTTAGAGTCACTCATTTAGGCATCATTTTTAGGAATTTTTCACCTATTAAGATAAGAGTCTTGGCCCAAATAAGATTCTAAAATTCTGTGACTAAAATTGAAGTGGCATTAAAAAACCACTTTTTAATAGCAACATTGGCATTCCTGTAGAGGGAAATGCCTTTGTATAAAACTTATTAAATTACATGAAGTTGACAGGAGAAAATGAAAGAGCTAAATATTCTGTGCTAGAAATAAATTGTTCTTTTTAGCATAACACTGATGTTTCTATGAGAGAGGGGTCAAGAGGAGAGAACAAAGAGAAGGAAGTCATTAAGACACTGAGGGGCAGAGGCTTTACATGTGTCAGTGTGACCAGTGAAGTGTCCGTGACCAGGTGACCAAAAGTGGTTTGGGAACAAGGCAATACTCTCTTCAGTTTCTGTTGTTTGCATTGCTGTGATATAAATTCTTTTGATTTTCTTTAACTTCTAATAAAGACTGCCACGTTGAGTATTGGTGTGAGTATAGGTTTTATCTTACCTGCTTTCTTGGTGAGTTTTGTTTGCTTTTGTGAAAATGAAGGAACACACTATTTCCATGTCTGGATTGATTTGGTACAGAAAGGAAGCAGCACACAGAGACAATTACATGATTCATATTCACAATGAATTCAGCAGAAATGAAGGCTTACAGCTAGGAGTCTCCATGGCAATGAAAGTCTCCCTTGGAAAGTCACATAAACTTTGGCAGGACATCAGGCTGTCCACAGATCTTCATACTGTTCAAGCCAAAGGAATGAGAAGATCAGGGTGACCCCAGCTCTCGCCAGCTCTCATGGGCTCTCTACCCATCAAATTTGCAGATTTTGGGAAATACTGAGAAAGCAGAACAGTTCCTGATGTAATACCTATTTTCTTATGACGAACTTCTTGGCACTATTTGAAACAATTACACCTACGTATTTTTTCTCCCCCTGATATTAATAGAGATTTATAACACCTTCCATCTGTCCTTTATGTTTTTATCTAGCTCTTAATGGGAAGGTGTGGAGAAAAATAGCATGAGTTAGAAACATGCACTTGTATTTACAAGTGAGTCAAAAGTTGAGACAAAATTTTTTTTGATACAGGAGAAATAATTGTTAATTGTGACTTTGTTATTCAACATGTTTCTGGTTTGTCTGTACAACATAACAAAAAACTATTCCACATGACAAGGGAAAGATGCAAAACTCTGACTTCTTTTGAAAGTTGCTTGAGCTTAAGTTGTTTTAAAATTTCCTCTTAGTTATTACATCCACTATCTAAGTTTTCCCCTAATTACTCTAAAATGAAAAGAGAAATTAACCCATGAATAACTTTTATGAATTTACTGAAAATGGTTTTGTGAAGAACATGAAAACAAAAATATGATTCCGAGTAACTTCTATTCACTGATCCTGTGCAATACCGGCAGTTGGAAGAGGAGAATAAAAACGGGCCAGAGCCTGTAAGTGAGTTCTTAGCCAGTCCATTGGGCTGGCCCTCTGGCCCGGAGAACTGCTGCCTCAAGGAGCAGGGCGGATGTTGGGGTGAGGCACTGGAAACACTGGAGAAGAGAGAGGGATCCAGACACTGAGGTAAATATGGCCTTGGTTTTATTAAAAGGGGCTTAAGGTAGATTTTGCTAACTAATACCAGTGAGCTCATCATATTTCTTCATTTCCTTTTTAAAAATGGTATTCCATGTTTTGACATGCCATAACTTTTTAACTGACCTAATGTGGTGGTTATGAGTATAGGGTGTGGAGCTGTGACAGGACGTAGCTGAACAGCAGCCATTCCCAGACAGCAGCCATTCCCAGATACGCAGTTATCTCAAGGTCCTATGCTAAGCCCCGCTTTCTGCCTCTGTATGCCCGCTTTCAGCAGCTGCGCTCCTTCCCTCTCCTCCTTCTGCCTTTGTAACAAGAATATAAGCAGCCCCAGTCTGAGCTCGGAGCCCAGAATTTGGAATCTGTCCCCTCTGGGTCCACATGCGTGAATAAAACTCCACTTCTCAAACCCCAAAGCTGTTTGAGTCGTCTTTTCTGTAACAGAGCCAGGGTGACTATTTTGGAATTTTAGCTCTAAAACATATTGTTTGTGAAACCTTGAGAAACCCTTGCATTTCAGTTTTCTCATCTGTAAAGTGGGGAGAATAATATTCCCTTCATAGAGACGTTGAGGGGGTTGAAGTTATGAGGAGAATACGTAGAAGTGACTACATTTTGCAAACATTAGTGTAGAAAATCCAAAGATTTTTATTGGGTATTAAGGTATTGACCCTATTGTTTTTGTAAGACTAATTTATGTTTTGATGAACACATTTGCAAAAGTCTTCAAAAACATTTCTTGTTGTTTCCTTAAGATAAATTCTTAGATGTGAAACATTTGGTGGGAAGGTATGTACAGTTTTAAACCTTTTGATCCTTACTTCCAAATGAAGTACCTGAAAACCTTTTCCCACCCCACCTAAACACTGGGCATTTCCATTGAAAAAAATAAATAAATGTGTGTGTATAACCCAATTTGCTGCAGTGTGGGAATGTGGAAATAGTATTTCACTGTTGTTTTAATTTGCATTTATTTGACTAGGGCTCTTCACTTGATTAATGTTCTAAAACGTTCTTCTATAATTCTAGTCCCACTTGCTAACCACCCCTGTTCTTTCAGGCAGCTATCTTATTTTCCTCACTGGTGGATATAGATCACCAGTTCTTTCAGCCATTTATCATATGACATAGTTTGCAGAATAGGTTTCCCTAGTCTGAATGTATTCTAGTTTGTCATTGTCCTTCTTAAAATATGGTTCCAGAACAAATGTAATACTCCATGTGTGGTCAGACCAGCTGTTAGGTATGCCAAGGAATAAGATGGTTCAATTATAATGTGTTTTTCTTTTGAGAATCCATTAGTGTGCCATTCCCTTTGAGTTTCTATTGAATTTCGCAGTGATTTAGAGTGAATTTAGACCAGAATAGTTTTTGACTAAAGAACCATTTTTTAAAAGTTGTGTCTTGAATGGTGTTTTTTCCCTCCTACCTGTAACATGCCTCTCTAGACCACACTGTATAACTATTATCTTTTGGGGTCTGAATTTATGCTTCCATTAGTGCGGCACTAGGGTATGTTAGATTTTTAGTAGCCATCTTACACTTCGCATCCTATAGAGCAGGTGGTTAATGGATTCTTCTTATACAGAATAATTGAGGTATATATAAGAGGAATAGAAGTGTCTGGATCTGATTCTCAGAGATTTAGCTCAACCAATGAACAACTTTGGAAAGGGGAAGAGAGGACTTTTAGAGGTTTTTCTGATTAGTTCTCTGTTTCACCAAAAATCCATGGTTATTTCCACTGTTGTTTTAAAATCTCTCAAAATGAGATTGACTGTGGGAACAGGGCAGAGGAGGGCAAAGGGGGAAAATTGGGACAATTGTAATAGAATAACAATAAAAAATAAAACAAATAAAATCTTTCAAAATGCATACACCCTGTGGAAATTAATGTCCTATGCTCATTCATTTTATTGCCTGCTATACTTAGGAAGAAGGTGGTGGACAGATGAAACATTTTGCAAAAAGATAACATTGCATGTTCATGTGTGAAGCTGACTTACAAATTCCATATATTTTATCCCATTCATTTGAATGTCTGGGACCTGCTATTGAGCTATTGTGACCTGTAAAGTGTATTTAAGAGTGAGATAGAATGTGAGAACCAAGAACTGACTTAAATTTGAGTGTTATTGGAGCTGGGTTAAGGGGTTGTTGGAGCTGGGTTATTGGAGCTGCTAGGTCTGACAGAATATCAGACCTAGCAGCAGTGGTGGGGAGGTTAGGGGTTGTGAGCAGAGTGAAAGCTATTTACTGAACCAAGTATCTACCTTGATTCTGAGGACTAAGATTTTAAGAGCTACCTAGACTGTTGAAGCAGAGAGAGAGCACAACTAGAAGAGACAGCTTGCTGAGTCCCGTGGGCTCTGGTATGGAGGGATGAAAGAGGCACATGAAGGCAATGAAAAGCTAATTTCCTTGGCTAACTTCCTCCATAGGCATCCAACCAGTGTATCTGTCTTCTATGACCATGCCCTCTTCTACCTGAAAAGCTGTTTAGCTACCTGGTAGTTTTGTGATTTTATGAGATAATTTCTACCAGGCATGAATCTAGAGTGAGCTAAGTCAAAAAAGATGGAAGAGTGAAGAGGAATGGGCACAGCAATGGAGATTCTGATCTTACTTAGCTTCAGTAAGTGAAGTTGGGCTGGGTTACTCGTACATATTATACCCAGAAGAATTCTCTCATGATGTGACATAATTAAAATACTAGTCCAAATGGCTACTTATCACTGAAAAATTATAATTTTAACTTAAAGAAGAGACACAATTTTAATTTTCATTAAATGTGACACTGCCGGTGGTCTTTAGCTAGAACTTTCATGACATTGATGAGCTCTTGGATCCACTTGTTCCACTGCATATTTTTCTAATTGGCATTGATATTTTAAGCTCCTTCGTATGGAAAAATGCCTTGCCCATAAGACTTCATTGCTTTATTCAGCAACTGCAAATGCCATTTTATTTGGAGAATGTGAACTCTGAGATACCAGCTTTCCCTCATTGGCCATGGAGTCCAAAAAAGTAAAATGGCTCCTTCATATTTACAGTGACTTATCTTACTTTTGCAAGTTCAAAGATCCAAAATGTGCTATCATATAAAAAAATAAATAAGGGATGGTAAAGGAAACAAAGAAAACCTAATGTAATTGCCACAGTGCCTGAGATCCACACTCTAGAGAGAAGCTTCAGGAACACACTGTACCTTTCTAAGGAAGATCTGCTTCGTGTTGGGTTTGCCAGAACATTCTTTTAAAAGGCCCTATGTTCCCTACTGAACTGGGGTGTTAATTTTTCATGGACTCACACTGTGATGAGAAGCGTGAAAAGGATGAGAGAACTTTAGGAAAATAGTGTTGAAACAAAATAAAAGAAGCTTTGCTCAGGTTTGAGAAAGAACATGGAGACTGTTGACGAAAGTTTCCTTGTTAGCAGAGACAGAAGTTAAATACAGAACACTGTAACGCAGTTAACTCTCTGTTGCAAATTTCTTGGGAGAGGAAGGTTGTGCCAAGACTAGTCCATTTAGAATCTGACTAGGTGCTGTTTGGCAGCCAGCAGCAATCACATTGCCACTCTGGCAGGACAGTCTGCCCAATAAAGAACTGCTTGACCAAAGGCAGGAGTGTTTGCCGTGGCCTGAGGTCAGTCACCAGCCATCTGGGCCTCTAATTCTCCACCTGTTACATGAAAGTTAAAAGTTTGCTCCTATGATAAAATTACCCAAATCTACATCAAAGAGTTTTAGTACATAAAATAGTATTTTTTAAATTTCAAATCTGGATTGGACTGCTATTTACAGTAAAAGCTATACCGATAGGCACCTTTTTCCTTCTATTTCTTTATATTGATATTATGTAATAAAGCTGTGATTTTTTTCTGTGCTCCTTAATATTGACACATTTAAAGTCAACATTTTGACCTAAATAACTACTCAGCCTGTTAGGCATTATTTAATGCCAATTAACCACAATTTGACCTACAAGTATACAAATGTCAAAGACACAATGGCTTTTTTTCCATTAGATTTTTCTTTCATTTTGGACCTCAGGTATACAAAGTCAAATTAATCATACTTTTCAGTTCATGGTAAATGGTCATCACTGGTAGGTACTTAGGGCTGTGGTAGGCAACTTCTAAAATGGTCCCTGTGATCCCCCTGTCTCCTGGTGCTCATGCCTTTCTGTAATACCGTGCCCTGAAATGTGGGCAGGGCCTAGTGACGTGCTTCTGATAAGTTGAACATGGCTTCCATCCTAGATACATTTTCTTCCCCTCCCTCCCTTCCTCCCTCCCTCTGAGGGGTCAGGCTGTTGTGCTGTGAGCTGCCTTCCCTACAGAGAAACCCAGATCACAAGGAGCTGAGGAAGGCTTCTGAGCAACAGCTGATGAAGAACTGAGGCCTTCAGTCCAATAGCCCACAAAAACTGAATCTTGCTAATAAACACATGAATGAGCTTGAAAGTAAATCCTCCCCCACTTAAGCATGCACTTTAATATTTTCAACTTTTATTAGAAAATTTGAAATTCTATTTTATATGTTTTCATTCTTTACTTGCATAAATGTCATTGTGTTATATATCCCATTCCACATTTTACTTTCATTTCTACACTCTTTGTTTCTGAGACCTACTCAAATTTCTTGTGTAAATATAATTCACTACTTCTAATTATTATTGTAGGCATTTTACTTGTTCATTTTCAAGTGGTGACACCTAGGAGGCCTCTAAGTACTTGCTACCTCAAAACAGTATTGTGATGAACATCATACCTGTCAGCAGGTCAATTTATGGATAATTAAGGGTGATGTGGACACCAGCCCACAGTGTGCATGGCGTCCTGGATGAGACGAGACAAATTCACATGGACTACAGAAATCCTGTGGAGAAAAAGGGATGACATGGCTGCTCTCTCAGTGAAAAAGAGGGCTGGCCCCGGCCCCTGCCTGGACAGGCTTTTATTGCTTTTCTGGGCACATTACATTGAGGATGGTCCTCATTTATTATGCATAGGTTCACTTTAGGTGGCTACCTTTTACAGAAAACAAAGGACAGGATGTTGTTAATTACATCAAAAAGGAAGGGTATTTTCAAATGCAAAGAGAAAAGTGGTTGAACTGGTTACACTCATCCTTGGGAGGTTTAGCATAGATTTTAGGAAGTTACTTTAAGGATATGCAGTAAACATTTGCTGCCTCAATTCAGGCTGTGGGAGTTTTAGCAAAAAGCAAGTCTCAAAGAAGCCTAGGTACAATGCAGGCCTGATTCCCCACAGGAGAACTGATCTGTGGGCGTGGGTCCTGTGTGCTGGACCTTGTTTTCCACTGGCCTTTTCTAGTGGGAGCTGAGCTACATTTCCCACACCACGCAGAATGGTCTCTTATAACAGATGCTTTTAGCATTCTTTCTTAAAGTGGCTTAAATCTGAAGAACTTAAATTGTCCCATATAACAAGAACTCTAGAGGAAGCATTAGCAGCTCAGTGATTTAACCAAAGACCCAGGCGTGTTCCTTCTTTCTGCTCTACCATCATTTTCCACAAGTTCCTGTTATTTTCCCCCGTGGTCACCATTTATTGTGGCGGATCTTGGATATCACATGCAGACATGATCTCAGCTGTGAAGGAAAAGCAGGTGACAGCTTCCCACACATTATTGCTCTACTTTATTATAGAGCAATACTTTTACCACAAGTTCCTTAGTAGATGTTCCCTTGGGTCCCATTGACTAACATTTATATATGTAGCAATAGAGAATAGTTAAGCTAGCATCTTGGATATTTGCCTCCCAGATGGGGAAATGGGAAAGTTAATTTTATGGGTCAGCTTGACGAGCCACAGGGTGCCCAGATATTTGGTTAAACATTGTGCTGGGTGTGTCTGTGAGGGTATTTGTGGACATGATTAACATCTGAAACAGTAGACTGAATAAAGCAGATTGCCTTCCCCAATGTGCTTGGGGCTTATCTAATCAGTTGGAGGCCTAAACAAAAAACTGGGTAAAGGAGAATTGCTTTCTCTGCCTATTTTCAAGTTGGGACATTGGTTCTCTGCTCTGGGACCAGAACTTACACAATCAGCTCCCAGGTTCTCAGGCCTTCAGACTTAGACTGGAAGTAGACTCCTGCCTCTCCTGGGTCTCCAGCTTGTACCCAGCAGATCATGGGACTTCTCAGCCTCTGTAACTATGTGAGCTAATCTCTTACAACACAAACAAATTGGCTGTTTATATATAGACATCCTATTGACTTTGTTTCTCTGCAGTACCCAGGCTCTGCCAACAAGGTAGAGTATAGGAGGCTGTGTGGCAATTTCTATTACATAGCATATGTGATATCTACATTTACTAAGTACTAAATATTGCACCAATATGTCAGTTAGCTGTTGCCAAAATTACACTGGAAACCAACTGTCCCAAAACTCAATGACTTAAAACAACAATGATTTATCCAGGTCTGTTCCATTCTCATCCTCCTTGGACTGGTATATTTAGCTAATGCATATTCTTTTCATGGTAATGGAAGAAGCACAAAGGATAAAGCCCAACCAAGCACGCACACTTCAAGCACCTGCTCAAGTCCATTCTTTTAGAATACTATTGACCAAAAAAGTCATGTGGCCAAGCTTAAAGTCCAGCAGCAAGAAAGTTCACAGTGACACTCACTGTGAGACCAAATTGAGTCACATGGCCAAGTCCAATGGGGAGGAGAAATGTATACCTCCTATAAAAGTGGTGAAGAGGTAGTGAATATGTCACAGGTGGGCACAGGTAACCAGGTTTTTGGTGATCGGGACAAAGAATTGAACCGAACACCCAGAGTTTATAGCAGAGAACATGGGAACAGGCCAACTCCAAGTAGAGAGTGGCCTCATGGGCTGGAGGGACTCTATTCTTATAGGGTGGATCCTTCCTGGCTAAGTTTGGTAGGCTTTTACTGTGCATGTACAAGTAGTTGTATTACTTTAAAGCTACCGCACATGTGGTCTCCTATGATTTTCCTGATTGGCCACCAGGGAAGAGGGTCCCACAATGCTACCGAATTGATCCCCATTTCTCCTGGGGTCCCCTGTACTAGGTTCACCTTTCCCTAAGCCAGAGAATTATAGCTCTCCATGTTAGAGATTGGTGAAAAGGAAAGGAATTATTTATTCAAGTTACACAGACTTAAGAGTAATGACTTAATGTCTTTGCTAAAATCCCAAAGTCCCTTGAAACACCCATAAACACACACAGTCCTTCCTTCCCCACTTTGCCCAGTCTGGGGTACCGTACCTCAGGGAAAGAAATAGAAGTCCATGGCTCAGGCAGCCCCTGGTTTTTCCCAGTAATCCGTGCTCGGCTGGGAGGCCTCCCTCAGTTCCCAGCACCATCAGCTATGTCACCTGGTTCTCTGCTAAAGCTGCATGGAGATTCTTTGCTAAAGCTGCATGGTGATTCTTCTCATGGCTGCAGGGGGAGGGGTCCCCCCACTTTGGCCAAAGCACGTAGTTCTCCTCAATGCCACAGCTGCATGGTCCTCTCTTCAATGGCTGCCGAGTCTGGGTTTAAATATCCTTCCAGCTTTACTGGGCTGCCATCTTGAGTCTGAGCAGGGGTGGCCCCATGTCATGAAGTCAGTCATCTCCAAGCTCCCACACAGGCACTGTAACTAGGGAGAGTTGCCTCCCAGTTACATCTTGGGGGGAAGTTCCTTCCATCCCCCTGGCTCAGAGCATGGCCACAGCTATTTAACATATCTATGCAACCAGTTAAAGGTTATAGATGTGTTAAACAACCACACCAGAGGTTAGATGCAAAGCTGTTGCTATGCAAAACAGCTCTCAATGGCCCTGCTCCATGTGTTCCTTCCCCCAACTCACACCTGTGGTGGAGAGTGAGGACATCTTATATATCTTTCTAATATTTCCTGAACACCTTGACTTCTGGACCCCATTACAAATCCTTCTTTTGGGGGCCCCCTGGCTGCACCCTCCTACAAATATATTTGAGCAATAATCTAATACACTGTAACCATTGTTCTCTCACACCAGTAGTACATAAGTTTCTTTCATACCAACATCAGCACTAACTTTTGGTATTTACCAATCTCTATATTCTTACCAGCAGAATGGACATAAAGTTGTTTTAGTGTATATATACCTCTGATTATTAGTGAAAGAAGTTGCATATTTCTTCATATATTTATTAGCTGTTTGTGTTTCCTCATTTTCTTAATTACCTATTCATATCCATTGGACATGTAAAAATTGAGTTTCCTGTATATGTCTTTATATAATTTTTTTAATTTGTAGGAATTTTTTGTGAACTATTTATTTAACCCCCAATCCATTTGAAATGTTGTATATCTCTTCTTCCAATTTGTCACCTATATATTAACTTTGTGGTATTCTACATTGAATAGAAATCTCCTAGTTTAGAATCTTCTAAAATCTTCAATTTTTTTTACTTTGTGTCTTTGGAGTGTTAAAAATCCCATCCATTCATCCTAATGTCACAATATTTTTTAAAATTAAATTTTATATTTGCTTTACAGTTTTAATCTTCATATCTAGGTTTTTAATCAATTTAGATTTGTATTTTTATAGACATATTTCTTCACGCTATGAGCCAGTTTTCCTAACATCAGCTACTACAAAAATATCTTGTTTCCCTACAGGCTTATAATGCTACTTCTATAATAGAACAAATCCCCACATTTAACTTGGGTTTGCTTCTGAGCTTCTTATTCCATCCCATTGATCTCTTTCTGCTTTCTGATACAGATCCCACCATTTTTTCTTTTTAATTACTTCATCTTTGAAATACCTGGTTGGGCCAGTTTTCTTGCTTTGTTCTTCCAGATAATTTTTCAAATGAATTTGTCAAGATCATACAAAATCTTACTGAATTTTTTACTCAAATCACATTTAATTTGTAGATCAATTTGGGAAAAATGTTTTGTTCAAAGTGTATGAAGAGTGAGTAGTTTCTGAAGTCAACATATTGGAATTCTCTTCTTTGGATTGAATTAGATACTATTTATTAATTGTCTGGAGTAAACTGGAATCTCTCAACATAGGAGGAGATGTGTGTATTTTGGAATTCAGTTAGTTGTAGTGGCAGTAATTCCTTAAGTATAAGGCCTACCCTCTTTTCTTTACCATTTCTGATAGTGCTAGTGCTTATTCTATTCAGTGATTCTTTTCATTCTTGAAGGGCTTATACCACTCCTAACCTTTTATATAACATTTCATGGAGCTATTTATATTTCTTCAAACTTACCCAGTGTTTCATTTGTTTGGCTAGGTGCCTAATTAACGACCGTACTATGTTAATGAGACAGAGCTCATTAGAACAATCTCTTTTGGAGTCTTTTAGCTTTCTCCTAACCCTGGCCAATCATCTTGCAAATGTATGTTGTTGAGGACAAGGGGAACCTAAAGAGTGTGCTTGAAAAATTTCAAACCCTTCACCACTCCTGGAAGTGTGCCTCAAGAGACACAAGCTTACTAATGGCTTACTAAAGGGTAAGGCCTGATCATTATTTGCAGCTCATTTAGGGTAGTTAATGAGGAGTAACCTAATGGCTAGAAAAACACAGCACAAGGGTGGTCTTGAATTGGTTTAATCATCTTTGTCCAGTGAAAGTCTATTCATCTTTTTTAACCCTTCAAAAGGGAGTCCAAAGGGGTGACTCATTTGAATATTTAGCTACATATTAAATCCATTTCAGATTCTGTATTGTAGGTTTTTAGAAAAACACTGTTTAATGAGAACATTCCTAACATATAACACACTGACAGGATAAACATGCCTTTTCAATGGGCTATTTTAAAAAGAAATGTATTAAATGAGCACAGAATTGTTAAACTTAGCTCTGTAAATGTTCAGCAGTTTTATACTTCCCTTACTTTGCCTACATATCTCCCATTTCTTTGCAATCTCAGTTGAGTTCTTTTTAAAGCTACTGTCTTCTAAATCACATAATTTTAAGTAACAAGACAGCTAGGTGACATATTGCAATATTGGAATTGTTGAGTCAGGTCTTCTCATAATTTCACAACTGTTAAAATCCCCATTTTGGAAAATATGACTAATTCCCTCTAATTCTCAAAAGTCTTCTCCAGAGAAATATCACATTTTGTGCCACTAGAATGTCATACAAACAGCTCCCTCAACATGGCTTCTAACTTAGCTTGTTGTAGGCTAACCTAGTGGTAGGTTGATGCTCATAACCAATTGCACTAAAAGCTCTTCTCATAAAAATGCATTTAAGAAATGAACAGGACAGAAACTACTGTAGAGACATGAGTTTAAATTTTATCTAAATAATTGTTTTGTGTACAGTCCAAACAAGTGGGTTCGTGCATTTTAAGGTGTTTTTTAAATTATTCATAGGTGTTATCTGAGCTCCTTTTGCTTTGCAGAAACCTATAATTTCCAGGTAGCTCAAGATGCATTTTCCAAATTGCTGAGAGATGGCAGAGATCTCTAAGATTTTTGGAACATGTGTGCTCACTACATTTCTTTTGGCAAAATAACAAGAGCCAAGGCCCAGTTGAAATTAATGTTATACTTGCTTATAAATAATTACAGTAGCTGATATTTCTCAAAGCTTACTATGTGCACTTCCTGAATCGTCTATTCAATCCCTACAACAATGCAATGAAGCAGGTATTATTACATTCTCCATTTGATAGATAAAGCAGTGTAGGTCAGTAACCTCATTTTGTATATGAGGAAACTGAGTCTCTCCAATTGAAATCTTTGCCCCCTGGAGCTGATGATGTCAATGTTTTCCTCTGATCATCTCTATTTTCTTTTGTGCCAATCTGTGTGCCTGCTGGTTGCGTTCCTTTTTCATAGCCTCAGGGCACTGCAGCCTTTCTGGCCTGCACAGCCTGAAAGCAGGAAGTGCCAGGAATTTACTCCTCTTATCTGGCAGCACCGGTTACAAAAGTCTGAGAGAGTCCCAGCTCCCTGGGCTTGCACAGCACACTCTGAGCTGCTGAGCTCCCTGCAGACTCAGTCTGAGGCTGTCTTCTGCCAGACTCTGCCTGTGTCTGCCTCCTGCCTGTGCCTCTTCCCTTCCTTATTTTAGGGACTATTTTAGGGCTACTTTAGGGATTTACCCCTGACCTGCCCTGTTCCCTCACTCCCCTAGCACCCCTTCCTTAAAAAGTAATTTGCACATGAATCTTTATCTCAGGATCTGTTTCTGGGGGGCCCAACCTTAAATGCAACCCTTTCTTATGGTTTCACAGGACAGACTTCTCTTGGAGCATGAAAGTGAGATTTAGATGATCTTCAAATTCACTTGCAAAAGGTGTGGTTCTTTTTTTTTTTTTTTTGCCTTTTCTGCAAAGTGCAGCTCACCTAGGGATATCTGAGGACTTTGTTTAACCTTCCACTTCATCATTCTAAGGAATAGCCATGCTATGGTACTCAGTTAAATTCGTCCAGAAAAAAAAAGCCAGATCTTTATATTCTAGCTTTGTTCCAGCTAACTCATTCTTAATACTTTGTCCCCCTAACCACACCCCATCCTTTCAGTCCTTCTGATACTTCTCTCTGATATAAGAGGTGCATCTACATTTTAAAGCAGGATGAAACCTATTATAATGGGGAGTTTTCCTTAAGAGAGATATCATTTAATCTGGGGAAAAAAAAGTGGTTAGCCCTGGCTGGTGTGTCTCAGTGGTTGAGTGAGAACCTGCAAATCAAAGGGTCCCCAGTTCAAATCCCAGTCTAAGGTACATGCCTGGGTTGTGGGCCAGGTCCTCAGGAGGGGGTGGGCAAGAGGCAATCACATTCTGATATTTCTCTCCCTCTCTTTCTCCCTCCCATCTCCTCTCTAAAACTAAATAAAATCTTTTTTAACAAGGTGGTTAGCACTATTAGGAGAAAATTTCTCAGTACCTCAGAATCTGTGGAGTTTGGAGAATAGGCAGGCAAGTCTTGGGGAAAGTGTGTGTGTTTGTATCTGTGTGTATTAAAGAACCATGTGACTTAAGAACTCTAACATTGTGAGCTCAAGTCAGCATGGCATGGGGTGGAAAGGGAAAGAGAGAAAGAGTTTGTTTTCTTCCACCCTAACACTGGGATGCAGAGACGGTGGCGGCATTTTCTCATGGCAGGGACAGGACCTGCAGGGGTGTAAGTGGTAGCATATAGTCTCATACTCAGAGTACTAGGGATCCTAGCAGTGGAGGTAAGAGGCTGCAATGAGAACAAATACTCTGTTTCAAGGGTGACCCCAGGTGCCCTGGTCAGGTGGCTTAGTTGGTTGGAGCGCCATCCCACACACCAAAATGTTGCGGGTTCAATCCCCAGGCCTGTGTGGGAAGAAACCAGTCTATGTTTCTCTCTTACTTCGACATCTTGATCTCTGTCTGTCTGTCTCTCTCTTCCTCTTTATCTAAATCCAATAAACATATCCTTGAGTAAAGATTAAAAAAAAAAGAATGACCCCAGGTGGCAGCCACAACTGCCCCAAAGAACACAACTCTTCTCAGCACACCTCTGTGGATTCTGAGGGAGTATAGTTAAATTTTATTTTATGGGGTCAGAACAGGTTAGGGTTCTCATTTTCTCTGTAACCTTTATATTGCTCACGTGTATTGTGCAGGGACTCCAATTTCTCTGAACATTTTATTTATTTGAGCTTAAGAAATTATGCTCCTATTTAAGAGAACAAGGCAGCCCTGCCTTTGGGGCTTTCCCTGAGGACTCTGGGATGTTTCCTCTGATGCTGAATTTGGGGACACGGCCCTTCCATTAGCTCTCATAGCCTTCCATCAAGACAAAGACTTTATGCTACCCATTGTCTGGTTTTTGGCCCCAAGAAGTCTTTGCTTCCATTGTGAGGCCTTGAAAGGTTCACATGTCTTGTTACCAGAATTCTTCATTCATGGCTCAGCCTTTCTCTCCAGGCCTTGGGGAACCTTGTGTTCTCCTTTCTAGTTCAACTCCGATTCCATGCTGATCCGAGCAGTATGCTCTGGGTTTCCTGAGTCCTTAGATAGCTCTCGTCTGATCCACCTCTCTCTTTCCCAATAATGAGGTGAACAGAGCAGAAAAGACATGAAGCCAAAAGATGGTTATTTTAGGGATTCACCCCTGACCTGTACTAGTTGGGTGACTTTGAACATACCTCAAACTCTTTCAGGCCATTTTTCCTCTTTAAAAAGGGGGTATTCATACTTTCTTCATTTATTTTAAGAATTAAATGAGTTAATGTATCTGAAAATACTTTATAAAATTTAAAGTACTTATGATAAAAATAGAAAGCATTATTATGTGTTATTATACACAGCTCAGATTCAATAGCTCCCACTCTGTCTAAATTTGAGGATTCTTCAAGTGATGGATCTATTCACACCTAAAAAAAAATACACCTTACTTTTATCTGCCTTCTGACAGGAAAGCTATCTATTGATTTTCTTCCTAAAACCAAACTTATTTATGAGCATATGGAAGTACAGTCCTTTAAACATACTTTGTCATCATAGGAGAAGTGTGTTAATTATTGATTAAGGCTGAAGAAGTTTGGAAAATGAGGGAAAAAAGACAGCAAATTAAGGCATTACATGAAAGTCTGCATACTGTCAGACCCCATAGCACATTCATGCAGTAGAAGAAGGGCCAGGCAGGGCTGTCAAGGAATCAAAGTGGCTCCAAAAGGGCATTCAAGCCCTGGCTGGGTGGCTCCATTGTTTGGAGCATCGTCCCGTATACTGAAAATGTTGTGGTTTCAATTGCCAGTCAGGGCTCCTTAAGCTTCATTCAATCCCCGGTGAAGGATCATAGAGGAGGCAATTAATCAATGCTTCTCTTTCTCTCTCTTTCTCTTCCTTTCTCTCCCCATCCCCCTTCCACTCTCTCTAAAATCAATGAACATATTCTTAGGTGAAGATTTTTTAAAACAGGGCTTTCAACAATTGATCTGGATATGAGGCAATGCTCTTTCTCACATTTCTTGAACAATTTAGGAACCCACTGCTTGTTCAGTGTAGGAAAAAGCAAAGGATCTTATTGTTTTAAATGCAGAGAGGCTCATGCATAGCAGAGGCCCTGTCAATACTTGTTGCATGCATGAACATTTTTGGCAACTTGGACTCTCAAAATCCTGTGTCTGACTAGAGGAATAAACTGTTTCCAGGAACTGAAGCACAGAAGTTCCCAAGTTAAGAACCATTATTGTAAGAGTGTCTTGAAACACCTTTGCAAGAAAATTAGTATAAGAAAAGATGAGAGATGTGGGAGTCTTCCAGAATGCAGACTTAGGAGACTCTTGAGGACAAAAGTCATTGAACATGACTTCTTACTGTTGGACCTATGCTATAAAGAAATCTGGCAATGGAGGCTGAGGAAACAGCTGAGCAGGGGAATGAAGGTGGGGGGGGGGAGAGAGAGAGAGAGAGAGAGAGAGAGAGAGAGAGAGAATTGGGGAGGAGGAGGAACTGCATTGTACTAGTTTTTATATGATCTTATTCTTTTCTGCTTATCAACCATATCAAGCTATCAAGTAGGCATTACTAGCCCCCCTTTTATCCTTTATTTTAATTGTGATATAAACAAGAAAATTTACTATCTTAATCTTTTTGGAGTGCACAATTTAGAAACATTAACTATATTCACACTGTTGTCCAACCACTGGTGTATTTATCTTCAGAACCCTTTTCATCATGCAACACTGAATCTCTGTTCCTATTAAACACTAGCTCCCCGTTTTCCCTCCCCTCAGCCTCTGGCACCCACCATTCTTCTGTCTGTCTCTGTGAAATTGACTACACTGGGAATCGCGTATGAGTGTAGTCAAACAGTGTTGATCCTCTTGTGACTGGCTTGTATCACTTACCACATTGTCCTCAAGTTTCATCCATGCTGTAGTATTTCCTGCATTTTAAAGACTAAACAACACTCCACTGTGTGGTACTATCCCCCCTTGTAGATGGGGAAACTGACAGTGAGGTTCAGAAACCTCCCTGAGACCATTCAGTAGAGCAACCACTGTTTGTGCCCAGATATGGCTGTTTCCCAAACCTGTGCTCTTTGTACCACATACACCTGCCTCCTCAAGAGATTCATGGAGTGTGTGACTGGGAATCCTTCACATGCCCTAGAATCACCACCCATCTCCCAGCACCTCGTCATATTTTGTGGCATGAGGGAAATCACTTTGGGGAAGGTATGTGAAATGAACTTGGGGGTGACTTCACAGAGAACGCTGACCTACTATGGTGTATGTTTGCTTCACTGAGAAAAGAAAAGTTTAATGGACACATCTGTTCCATGCGTTTTTAAAGTTATACTTGTAACTTCATGTCAAGATTTCTCCACAATGTATATTTGGGGGAAGGAGAAGTTCAGGATGATGGCAGTACATAGTTGAGGCACACGCACTGAGAAAGCCTGAGCCAAAAGGAAAAAAAGATTGCATTCAGAACGTATCCTATCTACCAACTGGTGGAAGTGTCCACGATATATTGCTAAATGAAAAAATGTAAGTTGTAAAGTATTGCATGTCATATAGTTCCATTTCAGAACAACAAAGAGCCAAAAAGCACATACCTGGTCCAAAATATGTGTGTAAACTGATGAGTGTAGGGTGGGCTTGGGATAGGAACCTAGTGTGACTCCTAGGTGCCTGGAACAGAGTAGCTCTCAAAACTATGTGGTGACTGCAGGGGTGAATGCCACATCAGCCCTCTGGCAGCCAGGAGGAACCCACAAAAGTCCATTTTCAAGAAGTCTCCAACCATGCCTGGGAATAACTTCCCATGTGGGGATAAACTCAGACTTTTGATTGTAGCCTACAAGATTCCACATCCTTCATCTCCACATGCAAAATTCACTGTCATCTCTTAAAATATTTCACCAGTTCACTTACCTCCTCTAGTTAAAGTCCAACCAGCTTGTCTTTTTTCAGTTCCCTAAGTAGGCTAAGGTCTTTCCTACCTCAGGTCCTCGGCACATGCTGTTTCTTCTGCCATTCTATGTGGCTGGCTTTTTCTCCTCACTGAGTCTCAGCTTTCACATCCCCTTTTCAGAGAGGTCTTCCCTGACTATCATATCTAGAGAAGGCAGCCCTCCTTACCTGCTCACCCTCTACCTTAGTCCTTTTGTTTCTTTCTGGGTCCTTAAAAACTTGAAATCTGTTTATTTATTCATTTTGGTTCTATATTTACTGCCTCCCTCCCTGGGTGGAAGGTAAGGCAGGGCTATAGCTGTCTTGCCCGATGTCCTATCTATGGTGCCCAGTACATAGTAAGTTCACCATTCATGTGTGTGGAATGAGAGCACGCAACAACACCAGTTGTGCGAGTGTGTGGCAGGGCAGAGGGGCAATTGCCAGTCCTCAGCACAGAGCCTGTCCCAGAAGCATTTGCTGAAGTTTTAAAAAAGGAGATTTGGGCAACATGGAGAAAGGAGAGGTGAATGAAGGAATGAAACTGATCTTCTACTTGTAAGAATTCCACAGAGTGTGGCGACACATGCTGTGGTTTGGGAGAAGGTCACCCAGCCCTTGAGCAATGGTAGGACCCAGCACTGGGCAGGTGAAGAGTGAGGTGGGCAGCACCTGGGATCTTGGGATGAGGTTAAAAACATAAAACTGTGGTGGGCCCCAAAGAGGTCACCTCTGGAGGCCAGGAACTGGAGTATCCTGGAAAAGAAGTCAAGAAAGGTGTACCGAGAGGCCTGGCACTTTCCAAAAGGACGTTCCCCATTGCCGCGTATGTGGTGGAAAAGGGTGTTTCTGCCTGGGTGCAGGCAGAGCTGGCTGCAGGGTGGTGACCAGTAGTTGGAGCCTATTGCCATCAGCCTAGGCCAGTGGGCAGGGGCAGGGATGCTGAGGCACAGGAGACTCAGAGGGCAGACCCTAGCAGAGGCGGCACTGGGCAAGGAAGGTGCACTGCCTGCAATCCCAAGCCTTTGGCAGCTCACACTCAAAGACTGAATCTGTGCTGATTTCCCTGACAGAGAAGGTTGGAAGCTGTGGCCACAAACTCAAATCTAGAAAAAAAAAAGCTAGGCTAGGGAGAGAAGCATTAGTTCCACCATCTTTTGTTGATAATCTCATTTCATGAGATGTCTCATGGCTCTGGGAAAAACTTCAGCATCTCTACTGGCACTCAAAAGGTTGGAGAGAGAACACACTCCGGGCAAGGAGATGTGCTTGTGTTATGAAGCCTGCTACGTGTCTGCTGCTCCCAGGTTTCCTGCTCCAGTTCTGGCCCCTGCCATGACTGGTGCACCCTCTGCCCTTCCAACCACTTTCTGTGAATTGGTCAGGACCACTAGTTTCCATTTGGAGATGAGGAAACCGATGCAGAGGAGATAAAGAGCTGAGACTAGATCTTCCCACTTACTGCCAAAATTATTCACTTTGTATTTCCCAAGGTATACAAAAGAGGTCTGTGAATTACAAAACCTGAGAAGTCCGTTTAGGTGTGGGCCTAAATGTTGGCTCTCAGCTTTGCGGGTGCTTCTGTTTGGTTTTGCTGATGGAGGTAAGAAAAGAGAATGGCTTCCTGAGCTGATTTCCCATGATGCTTTTCCATTAGTCCCTGGAAAATGCACACCTGGCTTCCCAGGGATTGGAGACGGTGTGAAGAGGGCGGGGAGGCGCTTCCCTCCTTTGTCAGGTATCCTTGGGGAATCTAGGTTCTGGGGATGCTGTGTGTTCTCCCTAATTAATGCAGGGATCCCAGTGACCCTCCAGGGAGAGGGCAGGGCACCAGAGTTGGAATTGCCCAGAGGTCTGCATTGCTGCTTAAACAGGAAAGGACTCAGACTCTGAGAGGTGGCTCGCTGGTAAACCAACAAGATCAATTTTGCATAACTGAAATGTGGCATCATCTCAGGCTGTGAAGTTTCTCAGCCATTTTTTATCCAAATTCTTTTGCTAAAGATACCAATCTTATGGGAAGTCTTTATGTGATTTGATATTACAAATAAATATCACAGTGAAAACAGATGACAATTTTAGAACCTGTTTTTTTTCCCCACTCACCAAACCCTCACCCCTATTCTTAGAGGCTTCGCCAAGAAAATTCCTTTCTCCTGCAACTGTTGAAAATCACTTGCTCTTTCTTACAAAGCATGGATGGAATGCCTCAAGGCAGTGATTCCTGAAGAAAGGGTCTTGAATAAGCTGGCCTAGAGATACCTGGTGAAATTGTTGAAAATTAGATTCCTGGGCTCCACTCCCTGAGGTTCTAACTGAGTTAGTCTGGTGGGACTAAGGAATCTGTGTAATTAAAGTGCTCCCAAAGGTGATTGTCACAGATCTGGGAGCCAGTGAGGCAGAGACTCTGGCAGAAGCATTAACTTCACATGCAGGGCCTCTAGGATCCTTTCCTCCAGACCAGAGCAGCCCTCTAGAAGAGGGCCGTTAAAAGTAACCCCTGAAGTCACAGTCTTCCTCTACTGAGCTGAGTCCCTATTAGTGAATAAAATGTAGCACTTAAAAATAAAAAGTTCATTTTGCAGAAGCCCAACTGAAGGGAATTCAATTAATGTGAAAGTGTGTTCATGTAAGTCATTGCCCATTCTATTAATTTGCATTCAGACCTGTCACGTGAGGCCAACAGAGTTTCCATCAGCCAGATAGAAGTTGGGTGACAAGGTGTGTGAAGCTCAAGGCTTTTCCCAGTGCTTTAGCTCAGCTGCCCAGGGAGGGGGAAATAGCTAAAACCCACCCATTGACTTCTGGGATTTAGCAGAGCTCCTTAGTTGCAGGAGACTGCACACAGCTGTCTTGAATAAGCTGTCTCCCATCTCACTGGCTCACCAGGCTTAGGTCCTGCAAGCATCAGAGTAACAGTCTCAAACTCAATGCCTTTCTCTTTTCTCTTGTGATGTTTCCATTAGGAGGCTTATCTTTGCATTGGGTTATGATGATGTAGATGAATCTCTGGTGCTCATGTTTTTCGTTGTCTGCTGGATACTTCTCAAATTAGATCAAGTTATCTGCACCCCACTCTTCCCTCCAAATATCCTTTTCCTTCTATGTTTCCTCCCTGGCTGCCTCCACCACTGCTCCTCTTCCATGACCCCCATAAATTCTCCCACTCAGGGAGATGTGCTCCCTCCTGCCCTCTCCTTGCTGTTCTCACAGTCAGAATTTCAGCTCACCCCTTCCTTCTAGCCTTTCCTCAATTCTGATGTGACCTCTGCCTGCCCTGCCCCTTCTCGCTATTGCTGTAAAGCCCCACTCTGCATGTTGTTCATTCCTCTGTTCACAAAATTGGCCCTTAAAGATTTGCCAGTCTTCATTGTTTCTTAAACCTCATTTCCCCCTTTTCTCCTACCCATGCTCTGTGTATGCTCCAGCTACCTACATACATCCTATAATTCCTTACCCCTGGGCCTTTGTAAGTACTGTGACTTTCTTTTGGACTATGCTTTCTCCCATCTCTGCTGCTGAAATTTAACAAGTGCGACCAACATTTTTGTGACTCCCATTCTTCATCTGGATAAGAGACTGCTACCTCTGTGGTTAAACCTGGCAAACAATTCAGGGAGAAATTTGATGAACTGTTCCCAGAATTACACACAAGCCCACAGACATACTAATGTATCCTACACACAAGTGTAATCAACCATGCCATCTTTCTGACCCACACTTCTCTTTAATTGCTGTCTGAAAACCTTGGGATGAGGTGCAGAGATGGAGCCATGAGTTTGCTTGCTTGGCACAGTTAACTAGAACATGGGAGTGAAGTAATAGGGTAGAGGGAGATGGAGTTGGCACAAACATTTCTAGATTTAACCTTGGTCTTGTTGCCTTAACAACTTGGTGTAAATTTCAGAGAGGTGGCCTTTTATTCTTCAATAATCTTTCTGGAAGTCAGAGTTGTCATAACAATAGCACTGAAAATAGCCAAGCCTCCATCAAATGGCTTTTGTTACTGTTTTTTCTCTTTAAGAAGGGCTTGTAGAACTTTGGGATCAAGGCCCAGTAAGGGAAAAGAGGACAGACAATTTGTCCTAAATGCAAAAGCCTTATGCCCATATCCATGATATCTTTTTCCAAGCCCAGAACACTGAGATTGATTAATATTGTTTTCACTTACTTAATCTGTTCTATCAACAGCTATTCATGATGAAACAGTGTCTTAGATACACTTGATTGATTGATTTGTTCATTCGTTCTCTGGTTCCACTGTATTTACCATAAAATACACTAATGTTACAGTGGAGGCTGGACAAAGGCGTGCAAACATTCATTACAAGGTAACATGACAGAGAGCAGTACCCTAGCTAGACTTGAAGCAACTAATTCTATTCTGGCAGGGGAAAACCTACATAATTAAGTTTCACACTTATAAAGTTATCTCTCTGAATTCAGGAATAAGAAGCATTTTGTTGTAGATATAATTCCATCTATAAGTGCTAACTTTGTTTAAAGAAAAACACTCTGCATTAATATTATGGGTTGATGTGTCTTATGCAATTCCTAAATCCACCTAGTAGTTTTTTGTTGTGATACAATGTGTAGCGGTGGTAAGAAAACTACACAGCTCTGGCTCTGATATGGTCTTCGGCTCCAGAAAGTCTGTTGGCCATGTAGCTGGCTGTCACTGCTAAATCTGTGGCTTGCAGAGGCCTAAGAACTGGGCTTGCCAAATACAGTCCTCACCATTTAAGCTCTTCCTACACATAGGACATGTATCATGTTGTTTCAAACAGGCACAGTACAAGTTCTGTGAATAAAGTGGTTGCAGAGTAATTGCTGGACTTCTTCTTCGACTGTGTGATCTTCTTTTCTTATAGGACACTCTAAACCCCTATCAACTTGTTCCTGATTACTGTCACTGTAGGAAGGGATGTGATCTTTTCCTTGTCAGCTGAAGGAGGTCCCCTGTTTCTCAGTTGTCCTGAAAGCTGGATTACAATGGCATCAAGCCCCATTTGACCCCAGGTGGAGTCCCCAGGGTTGGAGAACAGCATCCCACTCCAGGTAAAAGGGTGTGGGGATCCATTAGGACCTGTAGAACTTGCAAGAGAACCCTACAAAGATCTGTTGTATTAATCCCTCAATACCTGGTGATCTATCAAAAAAGTCTTCTTTTGTGATCTGTACCTCTGAGTCACTGGCTGTCCTGAAGGTCAACTTGGTTCCCAGAAGTCAGTGTGAGTCTGGGGACCTTTTTCAATTGCCTCTGTTATCTTGGTCCAGTGAGTGGCTACTTAGAAATGGTCTAAAATCTTGTATAGTCAGTGTGTAGTCAAACTGAGCCAGAACTCTGCAAAATGTGTTGATGTGAAATTGTCCATCCAGCTGCCATGGCCACCACCACCTAAAAAACTGGAATTATCCATCACTTCTTCAATAAAGCCTGATTCACATCTGGGGCAAGTACATTCTAGTAGTTTGGGATTGACCTCGCTCCTGCAAAAGTGACAGAAAAGCCGCTGTGCAGTGCCTGCGCCAGTCTGTCCACCAGAGAGGCTCATCCTCACTGTGTTTTTTCTCTCTTCTTCGTGGGTTGCAGTCCAAGAGGGAAGCCAGCCCCACTCTCTCCAGGTGGCTATCTCTGCCGCCACCGCTTCTGCCTTTTAGATACATTTTTAAATGTATAAAGGACACATGGACAAAGCCAAAGGAGGGTAGGATTGAGGGTGGGAGGAAGGGATGGCTGGCATGGGGGTGGGGTGTTGTGGGGGGAAATGGAGACAGCTGGAACAACCATAAAAAAAGAGAAAATTTTTTTAAAAAAACAAAATTTCTATGTCATGCTTAATAAAAAGTTAAACTATATGGGAGCTATTATTTTTTATCATAAATGTAAATTTTTGGCCTATGTTTCTCAGTCACTGGTCCATGAAGTAGTAAGATTAACTTATAGTATTCTCCTCACCTACGACTCTTTTCTCAGGTGTAGCATTCCCTTCTTGCCTTTCCTCTCTTTTCTGTGCTCTCACGGTCTTCAGGACAGAATCTATATTGTTACAAGTATGATCTGGTTTGCAATCTGCTGCTCCAGATTATAAATGCTCCACCATCCATATGTTTTTCTTCCTTCTGCCCTACCTACTATACATTGTATCTGGGTCCATTTGGGCTGCGTTAACAAAAGACCACAGGCTGGGTATCTTATAAATAGCAGACATTTATTGCTCACAGCTCTGGAGGCTAAAACTCAGAGATCAGGGGCCAATAAGGTCAGGTTGTAACTGAAAATGCAGGTTTTGCGCTGCCTGCCCAAAGGGAGGCCAGATTTGGGAGACAGGTGCTGGCAAAAAAAGAAAGAGATGTATTCAGGTGCCACAACCTGGGAGAACAGTGGACTCCCATCTGAAAGACCATCTCCCCTTTCTGCTCAAGCCCCAGGTTTTTACAGGGATATGGAGGGGTGGGCTGCTACTGCTTCTTTTTTTTCCTATCCACTTATCTTGCTGGTTCTTGGTGTCTGGGGTCCTATGCATTTATCTTTCTAGCTTTTAATGGCAGTGTAAGAATATCCCCCTGTACCATCTTGGCTGATGGATGAGACTCCCCAGGACTCCCTGACTATCTATGAGGAGGGGAGGCTACAGGACCTGCCATCAAGAAGCCTGGAGATGCCTCAGCCCTCAGACTCCTCCAACACTGGACACAGCACCCGCACACCTGGGGGAGCTGGTTGGAGCCAGCAGGGTACCCCTGGATCCCAGTGCACTGGCGTCCTCTGTGCTGCCTGGCTTTATACCGCCTCCCTCCACACTGCCCACCTCTTGAAGTGGCCAGCCAGGCAGGCGCTGTGACTGGTAGCTGCCTACATAACAAGGTGAGGGCTGTCTTTCCAGCCACAGACTTCCACACGTCGTGGAAGGACAAGGGAATGCTCAGGAGCCTCCTTATAAGAGCATTGATCCTGTTTCTGAGGTCTCTGCCCTCATGACCTAATCACCTCCCAAAGGTCTCACCCCCTAATACCATCACAATGGGGGGGTAGAATTTTAACATGTGAATTTGGGGGGACAGAAACATTCAGATGGACTATAGAATGCTCAATCAAGGCAGAATAAATGCTTATTGACCAGGGTGTCCACGGGGTGCAAGCAACTGCATGGCTTGGGCGAGCTGATCACTTTCCCTACAAGAGCAGGCCTCTTATCCAGGAGGTCACCCAGCAAACCGTGACAGAATATTTTCAGTTATGCTTTTGACATTCAACCACCATTGACTTGGATCAAGTTTCAAATGCTGTTAAGTCAAAGTGGTTGGTGTGTGGAAAACCTCTTGTGTGGCTTGGACACCTTTGTGCACTTGGAGTTTTCCAAGCAGAGGTTGAAAAGGTTGAACTAGGAAGAACTGGATAGTGTGCTTTGTTGGGTTGTGGTGAGTGCCTTGTGGGAGGCAGAAGACATCTGATCCTATTAACTGTCTCTTTCAAAGCATAAGCAGAACTCAAGCTCCTGCATTCTCCAACCTGTGGGCTCTGACACGTGGATTGTAAATGCAGAGACACTTGTGCTTTGAGAAGCCCCCAGGAATATTCTCTGTTCTTAGATTCCCCTTCAGAGCCATTGTTGGTCATTTTATCTTTCTTATTTTCTTATGCAACTTTTAAGATTCTTAGGGAAGAAAAAAAGAAATTTTTTTTTTACCTTCCACTGGGATACCTTAGAAAGAAATAGTGGGGCTGAAAATGCAAAGTGGGACCTAAATTCTAAAGCACCCCAGAGTCAATGCTGGAAATTTTATCTAAATTTTAATTCTTCCAAAAGGGGAAAACACTCCTCTCATACAAAATACATACATACATATCATACAAAATTTCTACACACATTCAAATGTATGGCTCTTAAATGATTTTATTGGATGCTGCAGCATGATGTATACTATCTATATTTCTGGCTTCCAGATGGAAAGTGGGAGTGGTGTGCTAATGAATTATAGGTTTGATTCAAAGTTTTAAAAAATGAGATTTTTTTAGTCAGTTTTGTTTTGTTTTCTTTGTTTTAAATCAAATTATTGCCCTGCTCTGTTGACAAAATGTGACATTTGTCATTGCTTTATAGGTTGGGCTTTGCAAGGCAAACACTCAGGAGGCTGTTTATTTCCTCCTACCCACCTTGCCTACAATTAAGATACGTGGGCAACACGTGGACCATAGTGCTTACTTCTCGGCAATGCAAATGTTAACAAAGAGAAAACTGCCGTGTTCTCAGTGAGATTTTGTTTTTGAATTATCATTCCTCCCAAAAGTAGCTTATCATAAAAATTGCAACATAACAACTTTCTCTAATATTGCTAGTCACCATGCTATAGAATGGTGATTTTTTTTTCTAGAGTAACATAATAAAGAAGACAAAATCTTGGCTGGAATTCCATCTTATTGTCTTAGCATGGATTTCCTCTTTTTGCTACTACGTCATTGAGGAGTAAACTCCTAGTAAGCGAGAGCGAGGGATGAGGGGCAGGAGCAAGAAAGAAGGGAGAGTCAGAAGATGTATTAGTGAACTGGCCACAGAATGAGTGGCTGGTGGCTCTGTGTCATGGGACTGCGCTCTGAGAAGCCATACAACTAAGTTGTTGGACAGTTCATTTAGGAGGAGAAACAGGAATTGTCCACTTGCTCTTGCATCCCACTTGTCCAAGGTGAGCCCCATGGAGGTTAATCTCCTGCACTCTGGATTGACAAGTCATTCTCATAGCTCTGACCAGTGTGTTTCCTGATGAACTTCATTATATTTAACTCTCTCTTGGGCTGTTGCCATGGTCTAGGCATCTGGTTTGCTCCTTAGAAAATGATAGACTGGCCCTGGCTAGGTGGCTCAGTTGGTTGGAACATCCTGTCCCATACACTAAAAGGTTGTGGGTTTGGTCCCTGGTCAGGGCATATAGCAAGGTTGCATGTTTGATCCCAGGTTGGGGTGCATGTGGGAGGCAGCTGATTGAGGTTTTCTCTCATCCCTCTCTCTCTCAAACCAATAAACATATCCTTGGGTAAGGATTAAAAAAGAAAGAAAGAAATTGATAGACTATTAAATTAAAGACACTTCTCTTTGGGGCCATGAACTATGGAGACCAATCATGGCTGCTGATCAAATTTGAAATCACTCATGTAGATGTCTTCTTGATCCACACACTTTGTAATGCAGCTGCTCCCAGAAAGGAATTACGTTTAGGTTGCTTCCTAGATAATGATTTAAGTGAAAGAGATAGGGTTAATTCAGTCTATATGAATATTTGGGATCCCATTCTGACCATTCCTAGGCATGATGCTTCTTTTTTAACAGCAACTTGAATTGGACAGGTTGCTACACCCTCAAAGTGGCAGCCCAGACCAAAGAGGCTTAGGGGGTTCAAATTTATTCTGGTTCAGCCACCTGGATTATCTGGTGGGGTTGTCAGGATCTTAGATCAGAGGATAATGACCATTTGGTTCTCACAGAGTCCCTCTACAGTATTCTACATGGGGAACATAATGGATCACTGTCAATTTTATAAAAATACCCTTGTGTGTTTTACACTTGATGCTTCTGGATGAACAACCTGGATGCTCTGGATACAAATTGGGAATGACTGAGAAAAGGCAAAGTTATATCTACTGGAACGGAAACTTCAAGTTCATGGTGGTGGAGGAAGAATAACAACTTTGATGCTCTGGGGAGAAAACATCTTAGGTTCCAGAATGTACAGGGGGTGAAAGACATTAATGATATGTGTCTTTTAGAATCACCCCCAAAACTTTTCCTACTGGTTTGGGTCTTTTGAACAATTGCAAGCACCTTAACTTTAACTGAATGTTGGGTCTGCCATCCCCCAGTAGAGAGCTCTGACCTCTTTTGGATAAACATTTTCTTTCATATCATCAAGAAGCCTTGGAAACAATGGGGCATGTTGGCCCCAACTTCTGAGTCTTTCTCTTTAGATAAATGTGAACCCCAACTTATGGAGCCACTCCAAGGAGTGGATGCAAGTCACCTGCTTGGTGGTGTGGACACATGGGACAGGTCACACTGTCTCCCCTCAGGCAGTCCCTCTGAAAATAAGAACTAGACTCAATTATTTGAACTGAGCTGGAACTCTAAGTCTAACAGGCAACCAGAACTATCAACTGGTGTCTCTGACTGATATGAGCCTAACTTTGGGGCCTAAGCACTTATAAGCAACACATTCCTTCTGGGGTGTTTCATGTTCCCTTGAGACTGTGTTTCTTGTATGGAGGCCAGGCATTTACTCCCTCCCTAAAACACAATGGCCCTTCTTTTAGGGATGCTTTTTGTGGTTTGTTTGTTTTCATTAAAAAAGATGTTTAATGGTAACACACTAGTTTTTTCCATTAGAGATGTCTTTATTATCTGGTAACAGTTTTACTGAGATATAATTATCATATCATACAATTCACCTATTTAATGTACAAAATTCAGTGACTTTTAATGTATTTTCAGACTCGTGATCCATTATTACATTCAAATTTAGAATATTTTCATCCCCTCAAAGAAACCCCTTACCCTGTACCATCACCCTCAATTTCCCCCATCCCCTCAGACTCTAACCAACCTCTACTCTATTTCTTTCTCTATAGATTTGTCTATTCTGAATGTTTCATATACGTGGAATCATTCAGCATGTGGTTCTTTGTGACTGGCTTCTTTCACTTAGCAGAAGTTTTTCAAGGATTTTCTTTGGTGCAGTATGTCTCAGCCCATGGTCCATTTTTCCTGCCATATAATACCATATTGTATTTAATGTAGCACATTTTATTTGTCTGTTCATTAATCAATGGACATTTGGGTTGTTTCAACTTTTTGGCTATTATAAATAATGCAGCTCTTAACTTCAGTGTACAAATTTCTGTGTGGAAATGTTTTCATTTCTCTGGGGTACATACTTAGGAATGGAATTGGTTGATTACATGGTAACTCTACATTTAACCATTTGAGGTACTGCCAGGCTGTGTGACCTACTGTATTTTCCAAAGTGCCTGTGACATCTTACATTCCCACCAGCAGGGTTCTCATTTCTCTACACCTGCACCAGTCTTTGTTATTGGCATCATTTATATTTTTGATTCTTGCCATGGTAGTAAATACAAAAGGTATCTTACTTTGGTTTTGATTTCCATTTCCTCCATGGCTAATCATGTTGAGCATCTCTATGTGTGCTTATTGGCCACTTGTATATTCTCTTTAGGAAAGCAGCTATTGAGAGCCTTTGCCCATTTTCAAATGGGTCATTACTTTCAATTGTGTCACTTATTATTGAGTTGTTACATATATGTTTTTTAGGTCAAGATCCCTTAAAAATACATACTTTGAAGAAAAGTTTTCTCTCATTGTATAGCCTGCCTTCGCTTTCTTGAAGATTTCCTCTGAGGTGCAACAGTTTCTCATTTGGATGATACCCAGTTTATCGTTTTCTTCTTTTGTAGCTCGTGATTTTGGTGTCATACTTATTCCTTGTAGTTTTACTCCGCATTTTCCTAACTAAAAATTTTGGAGAACTTTTTACGTGCTCACTTGCTATTTATATCCCCTTGGCGAGATGTCTGTTCAAATCTTTTGCTTTTTTAAATTGGGGTTTATTTTCTTATTTTTCAGTTGTGAGAATACTTCATATATTTTGGATACAGGTCTTTCATCAATGTGTTTTGCAAATGTTTCCTCCCTGCTGGTAGAATTTTAATATCCTTCACAGTGCATTATGAAAAGTAGGTTTTACACTAATAAAGTTTAATTTACGACTTTAAAAATATGATTCATACTTTTTGTATCTTGTCTAAGAAATTTCTGACCAATCTAAAGTCACAAGTATTTTCTCCTATGTTTTCATTTAGAATTTTTACTGTTTTAAGTTTAACATGTAGGTCTGTGATCCACTTAACAATTTTTATGTTTGGTGTACAAGGTGGGTTAAAATTCACTTTTTGCATTTGAATACCCTATTGTTCTAGCACCATCCATTGAAAACGGTATCTTTTACACCTTTAACACTGGTTTATAGCAATTTGATTATGATTTTTTATTGTGGTTTTCTTTATGTTTTATCTGTTTGTGGTCCTTTTAAGCCTTATCAATATGTGGGTTTATAGTTTGATATGTGGGTTTATCAAATTTGAAAAAGTTTAGGTCTTTATTTCTTCACCTTCTTTTTGTTTCCCCATCTCTCTCATCTCCTACTGATATTTCAATTGTGTATGATAGGTGGCTTGATATCATCTCACATCTCACAGAAACTCTATTTATTTATTTATTTTTGTTTTTTTTTTCCTTTCTGTGTTTGTTATGGAATAGTTTCTACTGCTATGACTTCAATTTCACTAATATTTTCTTATACCATGTCTATTCAGTTGGGTCTTTTATATGTCTAATTTTCTCTTTATCACGCTCATGCTTTTCTCTACTTTCTTGAACATATGCAGTACATTTATAATAGCTATTTTCATATTCTTACATACTAACCTTACAGTTTTTGTCATTTCTACCTCTGTTCCTATTGATTGATTTTCTTCTGATTATGGACTATATATATTTTCCTGCTTCTTTGAGTGACTGATGTCTTTGCACTGGATTTTTGACATTTGGAATTTTATGTTCTTTGTTACACTAAGTTTTCTTTTTGGGGGGTAAAAGTTATTCTTTTAAGTACTTGTGGACAAAGTCCACAAATGAAGTCCACAAATTAACTGGAATACAGTTAATTTACTTGGAAAGTTCTTTATACTTCAGAGGCTTCCTTTAAGTTTTGTTAAGCAGGTGTTATGGACTGAATGTTTGTATCCCTTCAGATTTATAGGTTGAAGCCTTTATTCCCCAGTGTGATATGTAGAGGTGGGGCTTTGGGTGGTAATTATGTTCAGAGGTGTCCAACCCACACCCCACAGGTTACATGTGGCCTCAGATGGCTATGAAGGTGTCCCAACAAAAAGTAGTAAATTTGCTTAAAAGATTATAAGATTTTTTTTATTTTCATTAGTGTTTGTGTATTTAATGTGTGGCCCAGGACAACTCTTCCTCCAGTGTGGCCCTGAGACACCAAAAGGTTGGATACCCCCAAATGAAGTCATGAGGATGAGGCCCTTATGATGGGATTAGTGTCCTTATAGGAAGAAGAAAAGACTAGAGCTCTTTCTCTTTCTCTTTTTTCTGCAGTGTGAGAAAATAGGTGTCTCCAGACTGTGAGAAATCAATGTCTGTTTCCTAAGCTGCCCTGTCTGTGTACTTTGTTATAGCTGAGATGTTGAGGACCGCCCTACCTGGTCTCAGGAAGCTGTAACCCCCCATGACTTAGGTTGAGTGAAAGACCTCCGGACCAGGAGCCACTGAAGGAGACAAAACTTATTTCTCTGGCATGAACACTGCCTGTTCATATGCCTCATTCCTTTTCATGCTTAAATGGCAGTCAATGATGGGTAACAATTCTCTTGGACAGAGAATGAATCTAAGACAGACATGTTCACGAAGGAATGACAGGGACAAGGCTCACAGGGCTGGAAATAATGGGGTGATCGACATCAATCACCAATTTTGCCAATGCCTGAGTCCTTGAGAAATCCAAGTCTCCTGGCTGCCTTTGTCTTCTCAGGCCTGCAGGGGCGAAACAGCCCAGACCAGAAACAGCGGACCCCTGGGGTAATCAGGCCTGGGACATAGAATATGCAAGATCCTGTGAGATCCATTTGTTGGAGGATGTTATTATCTTGGAATTTAAAAGCACAGGCAGGAAACTTTTGGAACCTGTACCTCTTTCATATGTTAAAGACCACAAACCTTGCCTGGAATCTCAGCAGGAGTCCTGTCCCCACCTTTGTAAGTTGTTTATATCTTTTGATCTTTTCTGCCAGACTGTGAATCCACAAACTAAGTCTGTTTTCTCAATAAAAATCTTCTTGGGTATGGACACAGGGCGCTCCCCATGTGAGGAGTGGCCATGGCGCCCTCCAGGAGAGAGGGTGGCCAAGGCGCTCCCCACATGAGGAGTGGCCCTGCTGTTCCTACTCCCCCACAGGACCTGGTTGTCTCCGTGTATGTTTTTAGCATGTTTCGATGAACATCCGCAGCCAAGATAGATACTGCTGGCCAGTATCCTCTACACTGAGACAGCAGGTCTATCATGACCTTCACACTTTGCTCCACTACACTCCCTGATGAGGACTCTAGTCAGTGCCCTGTGTATCAGAGGTCTTTTACCCTGACTGGTGGAATACAAGCAATTTTTTGTCTCTGAGGTTTTTCAGCTGCTCCTTTTCAGCATCCCCCCTCTGGCACTGGCAGTTTCCTTCCATATGTATACACATCAAGGACTTATGAGCAATTCCCTGAAGACTTTCCAAGTTCTCTGTCTGTTCAGCTCTCTGTTCTCTGCACCCTTCCCTGAGAAATTTAGCAGCTTTGGCCTCCTTAAATATTGAATTTTATTCCCCAACTCGGGAAGACCACTGGGCTCTGTGTGAATGCCACCACTCAGCCCTCTTGCCTGCGTATGCACTCCAAGTATTAAGCTGGACAGTCACCTTATTTGCCTCTCTTTTCTCAGTGATCACTGTCCTGGGATTTTTGTTGCTCAGTTACTGAAAACTATTGTTTCATATTTTGTCAAGATTTTCATTTTTTTAATGTAAAAGGGTAATTCTGATTCCTTTTAATCCACTGTAGCCAATTAGATGTTTGCATCCCTCATGAGGGATGGGGGATGCTGCTGGCTTCCATACACTGCAAGAGCTGGACACAAGAGAAGCTGTGGCCACCTCAGGAATCTGGTGCTGCAGAACTGGGAAAACCACCCATGCAATAAGAGCTGGGTACTGAGGAAACTGCACATGGCAGGAGATGGGCAAGCACGTGCCCGAGACTAGGATGCAAAAGCCTTTCATCCTGTAATCTCTCTCCAGTGCCCTCTACCAACAAAGCATAACATCATGCCATCTGGTGGAGGAAAACTATTGAAGGGGCCCATATCCATTTCCCAGACCAGTTAATGAAGTATGAATTTAGAGTCAAGAGGTAATAAATTGACAGCCAGCATACATATTGTAGAAGATTGCTGCCTATCAGTATTTCAAAATTATGTGGCCATCTGGTAAGTTCAGATCTATAACATCAATTCAATGCTTTTCATGGAATATTTTGAGCTTGAGTTTTTGATAACTAAGATTTATTTAGTTCTGAGAAGAGAATAGTGGTTTTATCCATTCCCGGCAAAGAAAGAAATAAAACTTGAAAATAGTGTGCTATATTTGTGTCCATTTTTCCTAATTATTTAGCAGAGGAGAAAAAAGAGAAAAGAAGGCAACTAATATCATTAAGCCACTTTTATGTGTCTGGTACTTTGCATACATAATTATTTGAAAACCTTATAACTACCCTGTGAACAAAGTGGTTGCATGCCATTTTACAGATGAGCAAATAAGGTTGGGCAATTTGCATGTACAAATATCTGAGAAGCTTGCTAATAATGAAGATGACTTGACCAGCCCTGCAGTTTGGGGTGAAGCCTAGGAATACACATTTTAAACAAACACCTGGGGGATTCTGGTGCATGTGGTCCATTGTCAGAAATACCTATTTCGATAACTTGTTCAAGTTCATAGGGTCCAGAAGCAAGCTTCAGATTTAATGAAGGAGTATTTGTCTTTAACCATGTTCATCCGTTTTCTTTGTCTTATCAGAATGTAGATTAGTAGTGAGAGTAGGAGAAAAATTATTGAGCTTAAACTAGCTAGTTTCAGGCCTACCCTAGAACTGAGCATGAAGGAGGCAATCAGAGAACAAGCAGCTGTTTAAAAATAAGCCCAGAACTAGCAGGTTCAGCATTGTATTGGAACAGCACTGAGTGAGCTAGTTTACTCTTGTCATTGTCAAGTTGTTCTTTCTTTTAATCTCAGCTCAGTGATGGACTTGCAGTGTGACCTTAGAAAATCAGTTAATAATAAGTGAAGGGTGTCCTTCTTTATCTAGGAAGTTGATTATAGATTATACTATCAAATTGTCAGATAATATGACAATTATATACTGAGAATATTCAATAATGAATATTTCAATGACTAGTTTTCTAAGAAATTTGGTATCTTTCAAAGTTAATTGTCAAATGCTAATCAATCATGCTCACTTTCTTGATTCCAAATGGAAATTTTAAATGTTTTCTTGTTGAGTGAAATGATACTTCTTGAGTACTTGGGATGAGGAAATGGAACCAAGCTGTGTTTTGAATTGGGCAATCATAACAAACTAATTTTAGAGCATTTAGAGATCAACATATTACACAGAATGCATTCCATGTGTGAGGGACTCATTTAGTCTTGGTTCTGCTCTTGGTGTGCAAATATGACTTTGAGACAGACCTTATTTAAGTTATTGGGTATTTTTTTCTATGAAAATAGAAACAGAGCATCCACATCAAAGAAAGGTTCAATGTCAGCCAAGTAGATGGGACTACAGATTCTGAATTAAACTTTGTATTAGGATTCTGGCATTGCTGGCACATAGGGATTGATTTATATTTACCTTTATTTAATAAAGAACTCTACTACAAAAGACCATGATCTTTGCATGGGTAGAAAAACTAAACTTCATAAAGTTCTTCTCAAGTTTATCCATGGATATAATGCAACTGAATCAATCTTTTAACCAGATAAATTAATTGTAAATATTATGTAAAAAATGAATAAGTAAGAATGGCCAGGTCTATGAGAGAGAGAGATCTCTATCAGATATCAAAACATATCCTAAAGTTATAAAAATTAAAACAATGTGATATTGATGTATGGATAGAAAACAGAGAAATAGATCAGAATAGGAAGTTCAGAAACACACTCAAATACATTCAGGAAATTAGTAAATGATATAGGTAAAATTTAAATGTAGGAGAAAATAGGGACTATGGAGATAATTTTTTTGGATCTGATAATTATCTAAAAATAATTACCTCCATGGGAGTAAATTATTTTTTTGCTGATAATTATCTGGGAAAATGTTGGATTCCATCTTCTATGTTATATACACAAGAATCTATAGACTGATTAAAATTTAGATGTTAAAAATGGAAATTAGAAGAATTAGATGTTCACTGTCCCTCTCAGGAGCATTCCCTTCCTCCTCTTCTTCCCCCACAGTCACTCATCTAAACTCTAAGGGTCCTCAGGAGGCTTGCAGTCAGGGGAGCAATGGGCAGCAGCAGCTCATTCCAGGCTAACCCCCTGAACCTGCCCCCAAGTGTTGGGAACCGTCCTGATTGGTATCAGAAGCTGAAACCCCTGCCTAGGCTAAGGCTAAGGGAACACCCTTGGAACCGTAAGCCAGCAAGGAGACAAAAGCTTATCTCCCTGGCAGGAATGCTGCTTCTGCTGCTTTATTCATAACTGAACCTCAAAAAGCTTGGTCGGTTAGCCAAAGACGGGTGAGATTCCCCACGGGGGGAATGACCTAAGCCAGGCACGATCGCTTTGGGAGGCCCCCCCAAAAGAAGGACTTGGGGGGCTGCAGCATAAGAGGGTGATGGACCCTCGCTCCTCGGCTTTGACATAGCCTGAGTTCTCATCATCTGGGAGAAAATCTCCTTATTGCCTTAGTTCCCACCTAAGCCTGAAACAATGACAGGGTGGTGCAGCTCTGTGCTGAAAAAGAGCGGATTCCCTGGGTGATCAGGCCTAAGAAAGAACATGTAAATTACTGTGAAACCTTCTTTGTTTAAAATGCTCTCAGTTGAATGAGAGGGGTCCAAGGAGGAAGTTTGTTCCTCAAAGTCTTACAGCTCTTTGACCCCGACTCAATAGACCTGCAGAGTTCCTTGTTTTCTATAGTTCCTTACTTCCCCCTGATAAGTACTGTACTTTACCTGAATTATTATGCAAAATGAGCCTAATAAAAGCAAGTGTGGACAGGTAAATCAGGGCCCTCCCCACTTGGGGGGGGTGGCCATTCTGTCCCTACTTCCCCACAGGACCTGGTTGTCTCTGTGTATGTTTGTTTCTCGCGTGTTTTTCGGCGAGCCATCCACAGCGTTCCGTGGTCACTGCTGGCCGGTGACCCACGCGCAACACCCAAGGGCCTCTTTTCTCTGACTTCCCAGGGAGCTAAGGCAGCCCAGCCTAGGCTCTCTTGCTGCTTCTTCTATGCTAAGCCCTTCCTCGTCTTACTGCCCCAGCTTTAATAAATGTATCTTCATAAAAAAGAATTAGAAAAGGATATAAGATTTTTTTCAATTTTAAATAGAGAAATTCTTTCTAAGAGTAAGTAAAACCATCAAAGAAAAGACTGATAAATTCAAATCAATATGGAAATGAACAACCTAACAGGAAAATGGCCAAAAGATATTAAAGGACAATTCTTAGTAAAAGAAACACGAATGGTTTTCAAACAAACAAATGATGCTCAACCTTATTTATAAAAAGGGAAATAGTAATTAAAATGATAATGACACATGATTTTTTTAACCTATTACACAATAATAATCCATGCTTCATTAGCTAGGAAATAGAGAAACGGGCTGTCTCCATTGCATGTGGGAATGTAATCTGGTGCAGTCTCTATGGAGTACATTTAACAGTGCCTTGCAAAGTATGACATGCTTGTACCCATTGACTTTATATTTATTTATCTCAGATATACTCACACCTGTGAAATAACTTACAAATAATCTGTTTTCTAGAGCATTGTGTGTTGGAAACAATTTATAATCCTTTAACAGAGAATAGATATTATATATCCATATGATGGACTACTACGTGCTCATTAAAAAGAATGGGGCAGCTTTTTATATATCAGCATGAGAAATACAACATTAGTTTTCAAATGTACAGAACAATGCATACATCATGCTACTGTTTGGGTAAACAAATCTGTCTGTGTGCATGTGTGTACACATATGTATGCATATGTGTAGTATACATATTAACATGTAAAATGTCTCTGGAAGATGTACAAGAAATTGGTCTCATTGGTGACCTCAAGGAAGGTAAACTTGGAGACTGGGGGAGACCAGAGGAGACTGGAGGGAGAGACTCTTACTTTTGATGATACCCTCTTTGGTACATTTCAAATTTTATGCCATGAGAATGTATTACTTATTTTTTAAAATATGTTTTTTTTTTAAATGGCCATGGTTAGTGATCATTTTGTGAGAACTTCTCCTAAAGTGACCTGATCTCAAGATGGCTTTCATGGAATGATGATCACCTTTGCCAACAAGTAGAAAAGTAAGTGTATACATGTGGTTTGGGCTGACTCCTATTTTAAAGGGCAACCATAAGTATTTCAGTAACAATCCTTGCCTTTGTGCCTAGTGCATCCTTGTAGAACTTCCTGGTGTAGCCCAGTTGCAGCACTGAGATGGATACAATCCAGTTGCAGCACCTAGGGTGCTGTCCAAAGTCTCAGTCAGTCACCACCAGAACCAGCCTTGGAACACAGATCTTCTGTCTCCTAACAAGGGGTTTTCCTTACTGTGTTTGTAAGATTATAGATATTCTGCTAATAATAACCATATTTTGAACACCTGCAATATAAAAGCCAATTAAATATACTATCCCACTCATTCTTCCTCTTTGTTTGTCTTATCATTGTTATCTGTTTTATAATCTTTCATTTTTCAGATAAGAAATCTGAACATCAGAGAGTTAAATTAACTGCACAATTTCACATAGAAAAAATCTAGAGCAGAGATTTGAACCCTAACTTGCTTAACTTTTGTATGCTCTTCCTTGACTGATTCCATGCATTGCTCTTTTCATAAAATCTTTTATTAAAAAAGATTTTATGTGTTTATTTTTAGACATAGGGGAATGGAGGGAGAAAGAAAGGGAGAGAAACATAAATGTATGGGTGCCTCTCACACACCCTCTACTGAGGACCTGGCCCAAAACCCGAGTGTGTGCCCTGACTGGGAACTAAACCAGCGACCTTTTGGTTTGCAGGCTGGCACTCCATCCACCAAGCCACACCAGTAGGGCTGCATTGCTCTTTTCAAATGAGCGACTTGTAGTCTGTATGTGTACCCCTCTCCTGATTGAGATATTTTAGTCAATAAGTACTGATTGAGTGCTTGCTCTTGAGCTGGCACTGTGCACAGTGCTGGGTGACGGCAGTTGTCCTCTTCCCCAGAGGGTGCTGTCACCTGCAGGGCATTGCCTCCTCACCATCTCTCCTCTCTGCCCTGGGTTACCACAGGGAAGCTGGGCTGTACTGCACTTGGGGCTTCAAGTTCATGTCAGCAGCAGCTCAGCAGGCAGCACCCCAGAGCATAAATACTTGGTCATCTCATGATTTATTCTTGCTTTATAAAAAGGAAAATTGCACCATTGTTTTTTTTCTCCAATTTTAAAGGTAATTTGTTCTTAAAGGCTAAGAACTTGGGACAATAGAGAGTGGTAAAATGAAGAAAATGAAAACAATCCAAAAATATATTGCTAAGGTCTAAGTGCTGTTAACATTTTGACAAGTTTACCATCAGAGTTCCTCCTGTGCACAAGGGAATGCACAGGCAGGTACTGTGAAAATAGATTGAATCGTTTTTGGATATTCTATTTTTCTCACTTAAAAAAGTCATGATCATTTTATGTCATTAAATAGAGTCCATATCATTGATCTTAATAAATGTATGGTGTTTTTGTTTAGATAAATTACACTTAACTAACTAGTTTGCTTCCCAATTTTTTTTAGTAGAAGCAATGCTATAATGTAACCTCCTTACATAACTGTTCACATATTCCCCATTATTTCTGAAGGAGAACATCTGGTAAGTGAAACTGCAGGATCACTTGTAGTTTCTCTAAATGAAACTGCAAAAAAACGCAAAAAAACCAAAAAATAACTCTTGAAATTGAGGTCCTATTATCGATGTCATTAATAAAAAGATCTCCTGCTTTTTCCAAATACTTCCATTTACTTAGTGTTTTCTGTACCTGCCTTCAAACATCCACACTTTCATTCTGTCTTTTCTTACCTTGCCTATCTCTGTACTGTCACCTCCGCTATTATCCTTTATATAGCATTTACCTTTTTGAAAAAAGAGTTACTCTTCAATTTGTTTTATTATAATTTTTCTTTTTATACAGATTTCCATTTGTTGTGTCTGATTTTTCTTAGTGGAGACAGCAGGGGTCTGCTCAGAGCAGCTTAACGAAGCCATCTGTGTGTACGGAAAAGCAGAGACAATTAAAACCTGTTGACAACTTTGGGCAAAGCTGCGGGCCTCATGTTCTGTAATTTATGTGAAAAGCTGAAGAACAATCAGTTCAAGCTGGTTCTTCAAAGAGGCACAGCCTGTAACATGCTTTTGGCAGGTCTGCGTCTTTGCACTACAGCAAAGGTGTATTTGAGTCCAGTGAGTTCTGAGATGTGCAGTAGGAGCATGTGAACTGACCCATGAAAACAAACGCACATGTTGCCATAAAGGGAGCATGGAAGCTGCTGCTGTTTTTCCCAGTTTTTCATGTGACTTCATTTTCTAACAGACAAGCATGTGCATAGTACTTCCATCCTATTGCTTAGTGTGTTTTTACATCGTAAGTATGAAGAGCCCACTCCAGCATTTGCCATGGATGTATTGGCAGGGCTGGGGACACGTAAAGTGGCAAGGATGCTTGGGAAGGCAGTGGTGTGTGGAAAGAACTTGTGTTTCTGCCACATGAACTCCTGTTTAAATCTCAGCTCTGCTATCTCCAGCAGCTGGACCACCTTGGGTAACTCTCTGTTTCCTACTTTTTAAAGCATAGAAAGCAGCCCTGGCAGGATGGCCTGTACACCAAAAGGCTGCAGGTTTCATTCCTGCTCTACAGTCAGGGCACACACCTAGGCTGGAGGTTCAATCCTCAGTCGGAGTGCATCTGGAAAGCAATCAACGTTTCTCTCTCACATCAATATTTCTCTCTCTATCTCCTCCCCTCTCTAAAATCAATAAAACATATCCTCAGGTGAGGAGTAAAAAAAAGTGTAGAAAACAACTCCTGGCTCACAGGGTTGATAAGATAGTTGGATGTAACACATATGATGTTAGTTACATTTCCATCTAAAAATTTTCATCTGCCAGTTACCTTCCATGTCCTGTTATGGGGTTCCCACCCCCATCCTTCCACCGAAATCACTCTGACCAGGTCACCAATGGCATCTCTGTTACTAAGTCACTGTCTTTATCTTAGGTAACTTCTTAGGAACATTGACCAATTCTACTTTCTTGAAACATTCTCTTTTTTGGCTTCCAATAATCACACTTTCATTGTTTCCTTCTCCCTTTGTCGTACTTCCTCAGCTTCCAGGGTCTTCTCCTCTTTCCCTCCCTTATTCTAAAGTTGATGCTACTCAGTTTCTGTCCTGGATTCTCTTCTGCTCACCTTTGCTGCAGTCCCATTCATATCCATGGCATCAGTTATCATCTCTATATTGGTATGCTCATGACACAATTGAGGTTCAAGTAACATACCTTAGTTGGTCTCCAGATGTCAATACTTGGGCCCCACATGTTGGTGCAGAAAATGTAGAGGTCATATCCATACCCAGCCCCCACTTGTGTAGCCCAGCTTTAGCTTCCTTGCCCTTTATTGGTCCACAAGTCTCAGAAAGCCCACCAGAGGGAGGAGTCCCATCCATTTTCTTTGCTGTGCAGTGTGCACACAGCGGTACTTGGAGTTTATGGGGCAATGGCCGCAGGACTTCTACCATCCCAGCCTGAGGGTTGTTGGGAGGGGCTGCAGAGTCTGTGCCAGACACTGGGGTGAGGGTGGGAGATTTCCAGAGAGCAGCCCATATAGAACTATTCACTGTAGAGCCCTTTTAAGGAGCTAACATTTGCTTTTTTTTCTCTGTGGGTTTGTGCCAGGAGTCCTGTGCCCACCCCTGCAGTGCAGCTGGACTCAAGACTGTGAAACTGTTCAACCAGCTCTACGGGCCTCTAGGGGATTCTGTGAGCTACCCAGTACCCTATAGCAACTGATGTTCTGTTAGTCATCCTCAAACTTCTATTGTTTGTAATAAAGGATTAAATTGTCTTTTTGATCAAGATTCTGACAACTGCCATAAAACGTGAGGATTTGTCTTATTGGTATCATGCCCTACATCCTTTTCTCCTTTCCTTTCAATTTTTGGTGATTAAATTTTAATTTTTAGTTCTTTTTGTTAACTTTATAGCAATAAATAACAAATCTCCATTTATTATCCCATAAACTTTGTCTCCTTTTTCCAGCTTTATTGCAATATAATTGACATATAACATATTGTATATGTTTGGGGTGTATAACTTATTGATTTGATGCACTTACTATATATTGCAAAATAGTTACCACTACAGTGTGAACTAACATTTCCGTAACATCACATAATTGCCATTTCTCTTTTGTGGTGAGAACACTTAAGGTCTAATTTCTTTTAAATATATAATACAGTATTGTTAACTATAATCACTATACTGTACATTAGAGCCCCAGAACTTATTCACCTTCTAACTGGAGGTTTGCAACCTTTGACCATCATCTCCTCCATTTCCCCACACCCTCAGCCCCTGGAAACCACCACTCTCTGCTCATAAATTTTCTCTCTTATTCAACACATCCAGGATCATAACATGTAACCTTTTCCTCTATCTCTCATTGCCCTTTCACCTCTCATCTTCTGTCAGCTGTAGCTGTGTTTTTATTTTGTCAAAGTTAATAACATTTCTATTCTATTCCATGATTATAATGAAATATTCTGTGCTTTATCTCACTGGGGATCCTAAGACTGGAAAACTAATAAGCAACATTGACATTATTAAGACTATATAAATATTGACTTAGGAGATGAAGAAGGAATTAATGATTACATTTCCTGCTCTACAGATCTAATGTCATGATTCCTGTGCACTTAAAGAATGTTCCTAGCTTCAAGGTCCCCAGAAGTTTTCTGTTCTTATACCTTATCAGTCACTCAAAATCAAGTCATATTTTTCTTCTTTTTAAAATTTGGGACTTGTCCCTTTTTTTCATTATGGTTACCAGATGCTTCTTATTGGAATTTTTTTTTCTTAAAAAAATAAAATGAACTTAGGTCTCCACCATAACCTTGTATGTATCCAGCCTTTAAATAATGCTAGTTACTATTGTATAGAATCCTTTTCTTCCCTCATGGCCCCCCACAATAAGGTCCCTTCCAGAATGTTCTAACCTGGACCTGTTGTTGTCAAGATCTGATGCACAGCCATTATCCTGGGGCTTCTCTTCAGTGACCTCCTGGATTAGAGATCAGTCTTAGATTCGTGTCATCATTTTGGTCTTCTCCTTGATTTTACTGGAATGTATACTTTGGAGACTTCCTAAAACAGAAAATATGGCAGGAAACTGGGTCTTTGTATGTCTGAAAATATTTTTATTTTACTCTCACATTGTATTGCTAGTTTGACTGAATATAGAATTATGGGTTCAAAATATTTTTCCCTTGGGATTTTGAAAATATTGATTTATCTTCTGAATTGAATGGAAAGTTGGGCGATTCCTCGCATTTTTATTTGGAGGCTTTTATGACTTTTTTCCTTCTATCTTTGGTGGTGCTCTAAAATTTTAAGAAGACGTGTTAGTTACGTAGCTATTTTCATTCACCCCACTCTTTACTCAGTAGATTCATCAAATGTGAAGATTTACCTTTCTTCTGTTTGAGGAAATGTCTTTTATTATTATTATCATCTTCATCATCATCCTCATCTGAGGACTTTTTTTTTCATTGCTTTTAGAGAAAGATGAAGGGAGAGAGAGAAGCATGATTGGTTGCCTCCCTTATGCAACCCCTGGGCCTGGGATTGAACCACAGCCTAGGTATGTGCCCTGACTGGGAATAGAACCCTCAACCTTTTAGTTACAGAACAATACTCCAACCAACTGAGCCACACCAGCCAAGGCTGTCCCATTGTTTTCTTAAAAGAATTCTCTCATCTGTATTTTGTTTTCATTTTCTGCACTTCCTCTTAGCTGGCTGGTGGAATTCTACCACTTACATTAATCCTCTGTAAATCTTTATTCTTGAAATTTACTATCTCTGTGTCATTTGCTTTAAACCCTAGGATACTTAATGGCTTTATAGTTCATCCCTTCTATTGAATTCCATGTTTTAGGTATTATACTTTTAATTTTAAGAACTTTTTCTTCTCTTCAGTTTTCCCCTTTTCAATTACACTATTCTTGTTTTATGAACACAGTATCTTCTCAAATATCTTTGAAGGTATTCATTAAATACTTTTTAAAAATCTCTTCTAGTTACTGAGTTATTTCTGTTTCCTCAAGACTTTGTATGTTTTGGCTTTTGTATTTCCTTCTGGTGGTTGTCCTCAAATGTCTGATGATCTTGTTTGTACATTTCTATTTATAAATAAAGGATCAGTTTCATAATAATAACTATCCAGTGTTGGTTTCTTCTAAATCAGGGTTGATATGCTTTTTGATAGGCTTCTCTCCTAAATGGGAAGGCAAACAGGGAACTCCATGTAAATGCACAGGGCTAATGAACAGACAGTGTTGGTGTTAGGCTGTCCACAAGGGAACAGGCCTTTGCTTCAATGTTGTTTCCTTTCTTCCCACCAAATGCCACAACAAGGACAGCTCTACTTTTAGACCCACACTCAGCTAAAATACAAATCCCTCTCCAGCCAGTTTGTTCATCTCTTTCAGAGAAGAGTCTCTAGTTAGTTTTCCTCCCTCTTCCAGAGGTAAAACCCTGGCTCCCTTTGTTCTGTTTATATGGAAGGGGAACCACTAACTCTGTGCCTAGACATTCACTGGCACTCTGCAAGGGTGACTGGCAGCCGCCTCCTTTGAACTTCCCCTCATACTCACACTTGAGCTTTGACTTCCTCTACTTCCTCTACATTGTTCATCCATTAACATGTTTCCATCTGCTTGCATATTCAAAAAATATGTTGAAGTCTTTGATCTATGAAAGACCTTCCTTCCCCATTTTTTCATTGTTACAGATTTATTTTGTTTTGCACTCCAACACTGTCATTTTAGAACATCTGGCAAGGATGGTAGCAAACTTGTATGTTAAATCAACCATTTTGCACTAGACTCTTTCCCACCCCATGGTGTTGTTTTAAAAAAGAAATAGCATGTTGAAAGCCTACTAATTTCTTATCTATATTTCTATTTATTAACATGATATTTCTGGATATTAGAATAGGGTCTTGTTTTTAAAAAAAGGAAGAGAAAGACCTAGAAGGAAGCCAAAAAATGAAAATTTAGGCAATAAGAAGTAGTGCACTCTTTCTTGAACATTTGTGATAAGGAGTTAAAAACAGCTTACATTACTAATCTCATTGAAAGGCCTTGGTTATGTACCGTGGGTATTATTAAATGAGCAACTCATAAGAGAAACCTGGTCCTTTGTACATGGGGTGAGTGTTCTTGCCAGGAAGATTCTCAGCACACAGAAAACGTGGTCCAGAATATCTGTAGGAAAACACAGATAAAACAACTCCACTCAAGCCATTGAGGGTTATAGCAAAGGCCTGCCTGATAACAAGCTCGCAGAACACTGATACTATAGGTGTAAGGCTCAGTTTTTAAAAGTGTGCCTTCTACTTTATTTATTTCTTTTCTATGAACTTAATTCTGACCCTAAAACTGTTCAGATTAAGTTAGCAGAGCCCTAGATGAGTGGCTTAGTTGGTTGGAGCATTGTCTCATACACCAAAGAGGGTGTGGGTTCAATCCCTGGTCAGGGCACATGCCTGGGTTTCAGGTTTAATCCCAGTTCAGAGCACATGTGGAGGTGGCCGACTGATGTTTCTCTCTGGCATCGATGTTTCTCTCCCACCACCCCCATCAGTGGGCATATTCTCAGGTGAGGATTTAAAAAATATAGCAGAAAATATAATTTTAATTGCTACTGTAGTCTTCTTTCTTACTAGAGCTGCAACAGAATCAGGGAGTCCAGAATGTGGAGAGAAGCCAGTGTACCCACAACATCAATGCTGACATCTCCATTGCCTCAGAAAATTAATAGATCTCTGCCATGGGTATTCGTTCAGAGAGGAAAGTCAGTGCTTTAGGTATGCACTGGGGTATGGTTATCCCTCCCTCTGAGGTATGGTTCTTTTTTTGAGACTTTGCCTTGTTGAGGTCTCCTTTTCTTGAAAGAATTGTAGACCTTCATCTGTCTAAAATATTCTCTCTATTGAGATATTTAGGTATCATCTCTTTATTTGGTGAGGCTTTCAGAAATAGAAAAGCCAAGCCAGTAGACCATTTCTGTCTTCTGACCTTCCTTGAGGCAATGAGTCCAGAAATGATTACCTGCTTGAATATGAGTAGGGGGACAGGAAGGAAGCAGGAAACACATGAGAAGATGGTGACAAATATCAGAAGAAAAAAAATCACTTACTATTTCAAAAACACCATCTTGTTATAATATGTACATTCCGACATAAGGTATACTCACTGTGCCATGTGGTTGATACAAAATGGCACCCAGCCCAGAACAAGTTTGGAGGGTTAGGCTGGAGCAGGGATGGGGGACAAATAGGGGAGATTTTTATGCAGAAATTTGCCATAGGAATTATGATAGAACCACTTGAAAATTTTGAGCACAAGATAGAAATAGCCTCCAGTTGTGGATTTGTCATTAGCTACACCCCGTTTCACAAGACTTTGTCAAGGCCTTTTGCCAGAGTTGTATCACACTGCATTTGAGGATTTCTGAGCCCGAGGATGGTGCTCCTGAAGACTATGTAAATGTGTAGGATAGTTACGTTATATGGAAATTTCTCTAATCATCAGAGGGAAGAACAACAATCCCTTGAAAAGTTCATAGTGAAAAAAAAATCAGTGCCCCCATTTGTGCTTTGCCACAGGACAGCCTTGGGATACTGTCAGCTGATTTCTCACAGTGTTCAGAGTAACTGAATTTTAAGATGGGCCATTGTGGTTCCACTTGAATTCAGCAATGATGTCTATTCACTTAAAAACTATAAAGATTTGTTTGTTCAAAGCAAAACCATTGAGGATGACGATGAACATTTAATCAAGCACATGGCCCATTGGACTGCATACATCAGTTTGGTAAGGATAAGAGTTTCTGTACCACGTGTGTCTCAGATCCTTTGCAGCTGTCTGCAGCTACCCCTTTAAGTACTGAGGAAAATAAAGTGTTGGGAGTCTGCTGGGTCGCATAAGAACTGGAAAGTCACCTGGCAGCTCTTCTGTTAGGCTATATCTTCAGCCTTCTTCCCAGACTGGATCCTCTGCTTTGTAGTTCAACACAGCCTCCAACCTCAAGTCTCTATGACTTTATCTCGGCTTTTGAGAGTAACTCACCCAGTCTCTCAGGCTGCCGATTCCAATTTTCTATGAGCGTGAATCTTGTTGACCAAGGTTCAGTCATGTCTACCATTGCCAATACAACTGCTCCTTGGGAGATGAGTTTATTGGCAAAAACACATGGTCTGATCATGTCCCTTAGCCAAAGCTGTAGATGTGGGCAGATTATTTTATAAGAGCACAATGGCAACAAGGCTCTGACTAGCCTCTTCAGTACTCTATCCACAGCTGGTCCTTGAGGTTGCTAGTGTAGATACTAAAGCAATTGCACCTTAACTCAGTGCACCCTGCCTTTGATTTAGAAAAACTCAGTATTTTCTATTTCTGACTCCATGTGTGGTTCTGTATACACTGATGGGATGGGTATATTGTCTTACACAATTATTTAAGGAGTCCAACAGATTTTTAATAACTATGGAACCCCTCGATGATATCATTGCTGCTGGTGTTTGCTCCAGCAAAATTAAGGGGTGGGTAGTTACACACATGCCTATTCCAAGTATAAAACAAGAGCTATTATTTTCCACAGACCCATTTAATTTCTATATTAACTTCTTCCTGGACCCCAGGGCTCACTAGTATAAATGTAGTTTCTGTAAAGTCTAAGTCATTGATCCTTCTACATATTAAGACATGTTGGTAAACACAGGCCACCATTTTCTCTGTGCTATTTTAACTGCTATCATTTTTGCATTTCAGTGCAAGAGATGTTCTCAGCCAGGAAATGGCAGATGGCTCGGCGTAATCACATTCTTACTATCTCAGAGCAATGTTATCTGCAGAAGAGAGCCAATAGCTAGTAGACAAAGAAACCCTTGCTGTTTTCATAGAAGTCAAGATGTCCTTCTATCTCCAGGACTTTCCTTTTACAACTGGCTTGGGTCTCAGGCTTTCTTTGGATCTTCATTCTAGGCTTAGTCCTGCCCCTAAATTCCATCTTCAGGTGCAGCTGTGCAGTGCTGTCTCCTTTGTATGGTTTTTCATTACTCCTCCAGCTTTAGATATCCATCCTCCTCTCTCTCCAAGTAACTCCAGCATTCCTGGTCCATATTCCTTGATAATTATCATTTGTTATTTGGAATTTTTAGCTATCTTTTCAAAAAATGTATCTACTTCTTATCTTCCCAACTAGCTGAAAAGATCCTTCTAGAGAATGGCAAATATTTAATTTCTACTCTCTTCATTGGGGCCATCATGGTGGTTTTCACTTAGTAGGAACTAAATTAATATTTGTTGATTACAATATTGCTATTCTGAGGTTTGCTGTAGCCAGCCATATCAGAAAGTTCAGAAGAGCAGAATCCTATAGTGTATGATAAAATCAGGAATTAAATAGTAAAGTTTAGCCAAAATATACAGAGGGTGACTAAAGTTTATCGGGTAAATTTCCCCAGAAATTGTTTAATTATTCAATAATTCATCTGGGTCACAGAAGAAATAGCCAGGAAATTATTTTTACATCTCACTCCAAAGGTTGCCTGTGAGTGTGGCTCCAGTCCAGGGATTTTTCAGTCGTCTGTGGAAGGCTTGGCACCACAGAATCACATGTGAGATGTTGGATTCCTGGGCTGACTTTTCTGAATCAGAATTTATAGTGGTATTTGGAAATTTAGAAAACATCAGAGGAGCTACTAATGATAGTCAGCGTCACCTCGGATGAAAATTGTTGCTCTAGCATGATAGACCTTAAAGTGTGGTCCCCAGACCAGCAGCATTAGTGTCACCTGGGAGCTTGTGAGAAGCGCAGACCCTGGACTCCCAGACCACCAGTCAGAAACCCGGGGTGGGGGAGGGGGTCAGTAATTCTTCCACGCTCCTGGTGATTCAGAAGTATGCTAAAGGGTGATAATCACTGTTCTAGAGACTTCTTATGATTAGTGATCTAATGTTTCTAGGGAACCTATTTAGGTAAATATTGGTCTGATTATTTAAAAATACATAACATTGTGAAAATTTGTCAATTGTTTAACAAATTTTCACTAAGTGGCTCCTGTGTACTAGGGACTATGGTACTGGGAGGAATAAATAAGACATAATTTATACCCCCAAGATGTCTTAGACTCAAATGGGATAGGCACATATGGACAAATAATTGTAATTAGTATGTTGAGTGCTGTAAAATATATGTGTACAAGATTAATTTTGTTGTCAAGGATGTGACCCAGGGAAGACTTTTGAGTTCTGACCCAGTTCTGAACACTGCGGATCATATATAGAAATCAGATAGGTATCTACATCTGTACATAAGTATATACTTATGACTTTGTAACTAGTTAGGCTACGTAATGAAACTCCGACTCTCTGGGCTTTCCAGCTTCTTTTCATGTTAGGGTAACTGGGTGTGCTTAGTACATGTTTACCCATCCAGAAGTGTGACCATGCCTGGCTTCCCCCATATCAAGTACAACTAAAGCAAGAGGAAAAAAGAGGGAAGTCCTAGGAAAACATGAGCTTTGGCATTAACTTCATCCACCAGAGAAATGGGTCTCACTGAGGCTGAGTTCTTGCATGACCCCTCTCAGGAGCACTGGGCAAGGAGGGACAGAAAACTTGGAATTATGCTGCCCATCTTATTCCCTTCTGGGAATAAAGGGTAAGTCTTTTCTTTCTAATGGAAACATGTAGGACTTAGTAGTTAAGCAGCCTTAGCCAAACGCCAGGGGTGGGGTTGGAAGAACAGAAGTGGTGGAGCACTTCAGGGAGTGGTACCTGCAAAGGTCTGGGGCCCCAGATAACATGGAAAGTGTACAGAAACAGGTTTGGGATTTGGTTGTTTAATTTTTGGTTTTCCTTTTCAGTTAGGCTCACAAGACAATCTATTTTAAACATTAGAAAGAAAGTTTTGGTTTTGTAATGGAAAAATTTGAAAAGATTGACATTAATAATAGGAGACTGATTAAATAATGATAGAACCATGTACTGGAATAAAATGTACCCATATTGTAGGGCTTTATATTTTATTTTATTTATGCTTTATATTATTTATTTCTACCCATATAATATTTATACTTAAATCTTATTTATTTTATGATGAAAGAACTAGAAAAATATGGAAAGGCATCATCTCCCAGTGTTAATGATAAGTACCTCTGAAATGTGAAATTGTTGACTATTTTTTTGCTTTGTGATTTTCTTTGTTTCTCAGTTTTTTTTCAGTAAGCATGCATTGCTTTTACAACTGGGAAAAAATAACTGCAGGTTTTATTTATGAGCTAGAGCTTCACATTTGCCTGATGAATGGACATGAGTGATCTGCTCATTCCGACGGGTGGTCTTCATTGCCAGTCTGCAGGGCGACTTAAACCCAAAGACAAGGCGCCAGCTTTTGCCTGAAGGCAGCACAGCAGAGATGACTTGGGGAGGTCTATTTACTGGATATACAACCCACTGCAGTCTCTATCACTCACCGTTTTATCTGTTTGTTTTTTGTAAATTTGGGGTTTTTAAAACTTTAAATGGATTCAATTTGGAGATTACATCATAAACCAAGTAGTTGCAGCAATTCTTTCAAAACCTTCCACTGAATATTTTGAGATTGTTAAAAGAACATATTTCCTTCTTAAAGGTTCTTTGCTGAGAGTCATTTGGATTCTTTCTTTAACCTCCTTTTAATGGGCCTATTTATTTTTATATAGTTTATAAAGCTGATATTAGTGTTTCTTTTCCTTTTTCTTTTCTGAAATCAATCTTAAAACTGAAGTCTCCAGTAGCAAGTCTCAGTAAAAATGTTTTCCCCTTTTCTAAAAAAGATTTTATTTATTTACTGTTAGATAGAGAGGAAGGGAGGGAGAAAGGGGGGGGAGAGAAACATCAATGTGTGGTTGCCTCTTGCACGCCCCCTACTGGGGAAGCTGACCTGCAACCCAGGCATGTACCCTGACAGGAAATAGAACCCACAACCCTTTGGTTCACAGACTGGTGCTTAATCCACTGAGCCATACCAGCCAGGGTGAATGTTTTCCCTTTCACTTTGCCTTTGTTCATATCTCTGAATTAATTTATCTTTTTTCAGAAACATTGTGGATGCCTGCAACTTTCCCTTCTTTTGAACTAACTTTGTATTCATTCTAGACCTTCCTTAGTCTAACCATACTCTGCCTTGCTGTGCCCACTGAGGCATGATTCTTGAAGGCCAAGGGATGAACAAAGTCTTCCTTAGCAGTAGTTTCTGTGGTTGATAGTTCACTGGCATGTCCGTATTTTCACTCAGGATGGAAACACCCAGCAGCTGCATGTCCAGCTGCCAATTCATCAAGTTGAGAAGTGAATCTGTTTCCGCCCAAGTCACTGCATGCAAGGCATGAGGGCTGGTTCTGTGCCCGCAGTGACTTCCTCCATGGTTTCTTTACCAACCTCCCTCACCCTGTCCTGTGGTTGGTGACAAAAAAAAATGTGTCATTGTCATTTCAGGCATATCTCACACCCAGCAGAGCAAACCTCAAACCTAGTGGTGGTGGGATCTCCTTCAGGAAATGGAGGGAACAGGGTGCGAGCACAGCCACCACACAGTAGACGACAGACTGAACATAGAATTTTGGGCAACCATAGACTGGTCATTTCAGCCATCTCTTGGCCTCAACTACCCATTCTGAATATAGCATATTTGTTTCACTTGACATGGAGGTGGTGAGGCTTAACCAAACGCATTTAGGAAAGTGCTTTGACACATGGGCAAGACCACCCAAATACTGGCCTCAAAAAGAAACTGGTGAGCAGGGGCCAGGCCCATGACAGCACATGGAAACAGGTCAGACACCCAGTGGGTGTAAGCCAGACAGTGCAGAAAGCAAATAGGGTCTATAATACTTATACGAAGTTGGATGTAGGGGTAAGGGGAAAGGCACACAAGAAATGTGTTGTTTGTTTATTTCAGCTTCTTCATAACCCTGTGTATATTATAGCCTTATTTTAAAGATGAATTAACAGAGATTCATAGAGACTAAATAACTCAAATAAACAGAGCAAGCCAAAGGCATGACTGTTTATTTAGTGGTGTCTGATTCTGAAACCATACCCTCATACAACACAGAGAAGCTGTGTGGTGCATGTGTGTGTGTGGTGTGTGTGTTTAATGCCTGCAAGTGGGAAAAGTGTTAAACATGCAAATTATGATTCATATTGGAAATTGTATCAGGGATTTAAATAAAAAGGAGTTTAGTGGTAGCTCTCTTTATAGAAGCAGTCTTCAGCTGCAGGCTTGAAGGTCAGCAAAGCTCTAGCCTTGCTCCAGGTGTTCCAGCAGGAGCTATGCTGTAGAGACACTGAGACACAACCTCAGTGGAGATGTGGCAGGGGGAGAGGTAAATACCCTGATATGACCTCTTTCTCCTCCACCCCTCCTGTCTCCTGCCAGTACCTTCCCTACCTATTCAGAAATTAGGACAGAAGGCCTGGCTCATGCAACGCATTGAGGCCAGTGCTTCTGGGTCAGGGAGAAGGGCAGAGAATGATAGGGTGAGGCAAATGGAGAATAATAACACAATAATCAACTGTGAGTGTGTCCAACTTGGAATTAAATCAGGATTGCATAGTTATGGAACAAATAGTAAGATTTAAGAACATAAGGAACAACGAATTGAACTCAGAGTCCACAGATGCAACATCAGGGAAAGAGGTGAGTAGTGAAATGCAGAAGAGAATCATCACTCTGGCTATAGTTAGAACACTGGGATGTTGAAGACAGGATTAAAAGTATTCCCAGCCATTCGTGAGCAGCGTACTGTGACGCAGAGCAAGGATAACTGATAACTTCTCGACTATGGTTTGCTCTGCATCTTTTAGGACATGTTTTATCTATTTTTGCTTTCCCCCTGCCCTCCTCCAATGCGTCTGGAAGTGCAATTGCCTCACTCTCGACAGACCCACCTGTCCCCTTAACATAGGCAGCCCTCTCTCACTGTGACCAGTGATAGCTAAGTGGTTTTTCACTGGATTCCACCCTGTATGGATAACTTGAGGCCTAAAATGGTTCCAACATCATTGCAAAGACTAAACATTGTATAGTTCTAACAGGGCCCTATGTGAAGTAGATGAACCTAATATAAACATCCCTGCAGTACTGGGCACCAGGTTCCTTTGGGTGTAATTACTCATGGGCTTCTGTGGGAATGAGTGATTTGGAAATCGATTGCCAGGTTTGATTAGCAGGTGCACCAACCTCAGTGTGATTGTTCCATATTCTGAACTTTGTGCTTACTCCACATGAAGTGGCTCTGGTTGCAAAATTTAAAACAGGAAGCATGAAGTGCTGGGTCTTCAGTCTGAGACAAGACCGTAGTAGTATAGTAGGTTCATCTTGATGATTTGTTAGGCAACTGTATTTATTGAGCTCCTGCTGTATAAACTGTGTACAGACCTTTGACATGTATATTAGTTTCCTAGGGCTTCTGTAACAAATTACTGCAAACTGGATGGCTTAAAACAACAGAAATTAATTCTGTCACAATGCTGGAGGCTAGAAATCCAAGATCAATGTGTTAGCAGGACCATGCTCCCTCCAATGGTACTAGGGCAGAATCCTGCCTTGCTTCTTCCAGCTTCATGCAGCTCTTGATGTTCCCTGTCTTGAGGAAGCATCACTCCAATTTTCCCCAACACTGTCACATGTGGTATGTTCATGTGTGTCTCCATGTTTCTCTGTGTCCAAATCTCCCTCTCTTTTCTCTTGTAAGGATGCCAAGAGTGGAATTTTGAGCCCACCCTAAATCAGGAGGTGTTTATATTGAGAATCTTAACTTTCAGTTTTATATCCCACATATGAGTGAAATCATATAGTTCTTGACATTTTCTTTATGACTTATTTTGCTTAACATGACATTCTCAAGATTCATCCATGTCACAAATAGCAGTATGTCATCTTTTCTTATGGCTGAATAAGTATTCCATTATATACATGTACCCCATCTCCTTTATCCAATTACCAATCGAGGGGGATGAAGGGAGGTCGTAAATGGTAAAGGAGGTCAAATGCATGGTGACAGAAGGAGATTTGAGTTTGGGAGGTGAACACACAATGCAATGTACAGATAGTGTACTACAGAATTGTACAGTTGAAACCTATATAACTTTATTAACCTAATACATTTAATGAAAATTAAAATAAAAAAGAAGCTTAACCTATTTCTAAATAAGGGCACAGTCTGAGGTTCTGAGTGGACATGAATTTGGGGGACACTAACATACTACAACATGATTTGATTTGGGTCCTGTTGTAATGCACTTTGGAGTTCATTATTTCCCTAAATGTTACTTCTTTGTTTCCAGTTTTCTTAGAAATTTATGTGCAAAGCATTTTTGGTGTGTGTGTTTTCATTCAATTTAGAATAAGCTGAGTGCTTTCTCTGTCCACCTTCTGTCTTTCCTAAATTATCTTATTTCATCGTGGAACTTTCATCTTCTGGCTTGTACTTTACTTGGTACCGTGAATCTAAATGTACTCTTTTTCTTTAATGAAAAAAGAAATCTTTTCTGCTTTTAACATTTGGCTTCCATGGTTATACCCCCCAGGGAGTTCTCAATGGCCCATTTTCATCCAAGGTCTGCAGACAGGGCACCACACCATTAAATTGAAAAGGGAGAACATTTTTTCTTGAGTTTAATATTGTTTCCATTTGTGGCTTATTGATTTTTTTTGTATATTTCAGTGGCCTGGCTTGGAAAGGAGGTGGGTGTATCCCTCAGGTAGGGGGGTTTCCTGCAAATCTGCAAAGTAACCACCATTTCCCACACTCTTCCCCTCCCCCAGAACAGACTTACCACCAAATCTCAAAATATATAGAACATTTGGGGTTTTAGAACATTTGAAAAATGACAACTAGCACAGTTTGAATTCTTAATTCTAGCAGGGGTGTCTAAACTTTTGGCGTCTCTGGGCCACACTGGAAGAAGAGTTGTCTTGGGCCACACATTAAACCCACAAACACTAATGAAAACTGATAGCAAAAAACAGATTTTAAGTAAACTTACAATTTGGTGTTGGGCCACATTCATAGCCATCCTGGGCCACATGTGGCCCACAGGCCGTGGGTTGGTCACCCCCAGGGAGTATTTCTGCCCATACCTTATGTTGTTTGGAGAGGTGGAATCCTGGGGCCCTCTCAGATGGACCGACTGCAAGCCAGATCCCTTTTCCTGCTTGTTCCTGTTACGAAGAAGAGTAAAGGAAGGATAATAGCCAGTATAGTGTCTAAATTTTGTGGAGTGCTTTCAATATGCTAACAAACAGCCTTCAGTACATTTTCCTAATCACTTCTTATAAAAATCCTAGGAGGTGGGGAAGACTCACAGATAGGGAACTGAGGCTTAGAGAGGTCAAGTACATTTGCACGTTAATAATTTCTCATATTACTTATTTTTATGTTTTTTCCCCATTCCCATGGAAAACAGTGGCTCTCTAAACTTTAGATAACTCTGCAAGGTTTATTTATAAAAGGACTACTGTGGTGTGGGATAGTGGAGAACCACAAAAGATGGTGCTGGTATTCAAGATTAGGCACATTAGAACTCCTACTGCCCGGAGGCCCCACCCACAAAGAGTAGAAGTGATTGCTGAAAACAGCAAGGAACCGATGTGTGGAGGAGGTCACCTTGAGAGGGGCAGTGACTGTCAGTCAGGGGTCAAGCCAGCTGAGGTGACCTTGAAAAGATAACATAATAAAATACCTTGACTTCACTCTCCTATAAGCTATAGAAGACATTTAGGAGTTTCTAGATGGAATGACCAGGTGTTCTGGTTTGCCCTAGATGTTTTCTGCTCTAGCACTTTAAGTCTTGAGTCCTGAGAACCACCTCAGCCTCAGGCAAATGAGATCCTTTGTTGATTCTGCCTGCAAGGCTCTGAACCATGATAGGTGTCTCCTTGGGTGCCAGCATAGAGGCATGGTGTCTTGCAGAAGCTTGACTTCACCCATCCATCTACTCCATCATTTATTCATTAGCTGAATGAATATTATTGAGCACCTACTATGTGCCAGTACTGGGGAGTCAGCAGTAAACAAGACAAAGGACCCACATCATAGATAGTGAGGGGGACAGATAATAAACAAGGGAAAAACTAAACATATGATAAATACTAGGCCCCCTTATCAGCAGTTTTACTTTTTGCAGCTTCAGTGTAATGAAAAAATTTTAGAAATAACAATTTATAAGTTTTTAATTGAATACTATTCTGAGTAGTGTGATGAAATCTCCTCCTTCTTTACTCTGTCCCTTCAGGGTCAGGTCATAAATGATCTCTTTGTCCAGTTTCTCTACATTGTATGCAGCCCCCACCTGGTAGTCATGAGTAGCCCTCTCAGTTATCAGATTGGTTATCAGAGCCAGAGATACCAGAGTCACATGACTTTTATTATACTATAGTTAACCCTTGAACAACATGGGTTTGCAAGGCACAGGTCCACTTATACCCAAATTTTTAAAAATAAATACTGTAAATGTATTTTTTTCTTTATGATTTTATATTTTAAATGTTTCTTTTTTAAAGATTTTATTTATTCTTAGAGAGAGAGGAAGGGAAGGAGAAGGAGAGGAAGAGAAACATCAACTTGTGGTTGCCTCTCACACATCCCCTACTGGGGACTTGGCCCCCACCCCAAGCATGTGCCCTGACTGGTAATCCAACTGGCAACCTTTTGGTTCACAGGCAAGCACTCAATCCACTGAGCTACACCAACCAGGGCTTCTTTATGATTTTCTGAATCACATTCTTTACTGAATATTTTCTCTAGCTTACTTCATTGTAACAATATAGTATATAATACATACAAAAATATGTGTTAATCAACTATTTATGTTACCAGTAAGGCTTCCAGTCAATGGTAAGCTACTAGTAGTTCAATTTTGGAAGAGTTAAAAGTTGTATGCCGAATTTTGACTGTACAGAAGGTTGGTTTCCCTCATCTCCATGTTATTCAAGGATCAGCTGTATATTGTTATAATTGTTTTATCTTATTATTAGTTACTGGTAATCTCTTACTGTGCCTAATCTATTAAACTCGATTATAGGTTATGTATGGGGAAAAACATTGTATATAGAGTTCGGTATCACCTGTGGTTTCAGGCATCTACTAAGGGTCTTGGAACATATACCCCACAGCTGAGCGGGGACTACTGTAGTGCCAGGCAGTGAAAAATACCATGAGGAGGAAGAAAATGAGTTCTCAGGGTGGACAATGAAGGCTGTGACAATGTGAGCATGCAGTCCTTTAAACAGGGCGGTCTCTCTGAGGAGATCCCTGAATGAAGAAGTATCGCTTGTGCCAGATGTGAGCTGGCTGTCACAGCATGTAGGTCCTGGTTTACACTCCTCCACCTTCTGTGGCTTCCCTTCAGCCTTTTGCTTTCTCCATCAAGCCTTCTCTCTTTTCCCCCTGCCTTTCCCCTCATTAAATTCTAAAGATAGAATACTCCTTTGATTTACCCCTGTCAAAATGGAAGTTCTCTGAGGGGCAATAGCTGAAGCTGCTACCAGCTATTTATCTCTTTGGGTTATTCATCACGTGATCCAGTGGTGCACCTGAATAGGCACTGCAGGCTGTGCCTGAGGTCATGGGGGATGGGTGGAAGGGTGGTACTGAGAGGAAGAGAGAAAGGAATTTGGAAGCCTGAGGCCATGGAAGATAAACTCATTCCTCTAAATTTCACTTCTTAAAATTTCAGATCTTTCTCCCCAAAGAGCTCATTGTAGGTTTTGGGTTCTGTTTCCTCTTCAGAGTCTAAAAACCAGAAAGCATTTTCAGAAGGCCCTCAGCACAGTGATGAAGACCTGGAGAGGTAAAGGAGTCAGAACACCTGGCCAGGGTCTCCTAGGAGACTGATGGTATTGACCTGTTGGGAAGATTCACATTTGACCCTAGTTCTGTCGTTTCTACCACGCTATATTGCCCAAAGGAGCATAAGGAGCCAAGCTAAAGCTCAGAAATTCCCTGAAACTGTGTAGTATTCATGTAGAAAATATTATTTCATTCAAAAAGAAAAAACAACAACAACCCTGTTTTATCTCAAGTTTCCTTCTCTTCATTCAATAACCGTAAAGATAATACAGCATTATTGAACTTCCTTTGCCTCTGGAATTTAAAAGAATGTAAAAGGCAGTAATTGATTGCTTTATCTTAGACCACAGGAAACTGCTTGTCACTATCCATTAACAGCTGCTTTTCAAGAATATTTTGTTTGTGTGCATTAGGAAGAAATAGATGACAAAGCAAAACTAGAAACCTATTTGTTATATTCTGGTCATAGGTGCTAAACTAAACTTTTGTGGATGGCCACATACTTGTCATACGTGTATGTGATACACATTCCCTCTGTTTGCAAGTGGTTTGCTATTTTATTTGTTTGTTCATTTGTTTGTTTGGTTGGTTTTAATTGGTTGGTTTTGCTTTGCAATCCAGATACATTATAAGATGACCTAGACTCTGAATAGTTTCTTTAGGGAGTCATACTTATGGTAAAGTCATAACCCAATGCCTGTAGGATTTGGTGATGCTTGCTCTCTCTCTCTCTCTCTCTCTCCTTCTGTTTGTGTGTATATCTGCTCTCTCTCACTATGTATGTGTGTGTGTATGTATGTGTGTATGTATATACGTATGTAAAATGTATATAGGTAGTTCACACTTAGAGGAGAGAAACTTAACTTTTAAGCTGATAGATCTCCCTTGCTATTATTATTCATTTTCCCTGAAGAACACCATTTCTATATAGAAAAGTTTAATCTGGCAATTTGTTCTCAATTCACTGATGTAAATTGGAGACATGTGCCTGTCTTGATTTGGAGTTTTCAGGTTCTTGTCAGCCTGTGTCAACCTTAAGACTTCTATCTGGAGAAAAATAGGCAAAAATTTCCCTGAATATCATTTTTAAGAGAAAAATATCTCATTGAATTTCACAGAGTTTCTTTATTTTCCCAGTGCCCAGTAGCACATTACCTCAGAAGTGGACTCTAAGCCATAATGGCTGTTTTCTTAGATGGATTAAAGATGTTATATGCCTCCTGGTTTCCAAAGAAAGGTGGAATCTAATAGATCACAGGGGACCACTTAATCCAGGTATTTTCAGAAAGTTCCTCCTTTAAAAGACTTTGTGAAGTATATAATTGCCTAACTACAAAGCTGGATACTTTCAACTCATACAAAATAATGTTGAATTAAACTGTAATTGAAAAATAAAATGTGAAGTTATTTTAAAAGGCCTCACTGGAGACCCTGTATTTGGGGCAGGGGGCAATCTAAAAGTGCGGGTGGTTCCCCTGAGGTGAGGGGGCATGTCAGATCAGCCTGTCTGCATTCAGTTAGGACTCAGTGTTCTATAAGCTCTCCAAAGTTGAAGTTTTGTGTCTAAGCCTATGTTTCTTGTAGTGTGGACCATCAGAACTTTCTGAAGTACAGACTGAGCTTCTTTCTAGACCTAGTGAATGAGAATCTTTGGGTGTAGGGCCCTGGATTTAAGTTCTGGACTTGAGTGCTATGCTCTTCAATCTTGAGAACCTCTGGTTTCAACTGGATCATCACAGGTGGGAGAATTTAGCATATTTCTTCATCTGAAATCTTGACAAATGGAAAGGATTATTCAGGTTGGCTTCTGTTCTTTACTTTCACATCTAAAATATAATATAAGGTAGGAGGTGAACACTATGCATAATTGGGAGTCTAAATGACATCAGGTTTGTGTGTTTTTGGAACAGTTTAACACATTTATTAAGTAACTTTTATTAAGTAATATTTATTGAGCAAGCACAATGCTGGGCAACAGGGAAAAATAATTGAATGTGACATAGTGTCTGTCTGTGAGAAACTTAGAAATAATAGCTGAGGCAAAGAATTTCTACACAACATGGTAAATGCAAAGCTGGTGTCCTGAAGAGTAGTTGGAGAAGAAAAAATTAGCATTGCACTACTTTCCAACTATTTAATTGGGTTTCAACTTACAAACAGAGAAACACATACTTCTTAAGTATGCAGCTCAATGAATTGTCTTTCATTTTTTAAAAAGATTTTATTTATTCATTTTTTAGAGAGGGGGAAGGGAGAGAAAAAGACAGGGAGAGAAACATCAATGCAAGAGGGAAACATCAATTGCCTCTTGTAGATGCCTCCAACGGGGAATCAAACCTGTGACCCACACTTGTGCCTGATTGCAAATCTAACCAGTGACCTTTTGCTTTGTGGGACTATACCCAAACAACTGAGCCACACCAGCCAGGGCTCAGTGAGTTTTCAAACATTTATACAAACATTATAACCACCACTTAGATCGAGATATAGAACATTTTAAGCATCCCAGAAAGCTCCTTCATGTGCCCTCACTGCCAGTAACTCTCCCCCAACTGTAACCATTATTCTGACCTCTGTTACCATACATTAGTGTTGACTATTTTTTAATTTTATATAAATTGTACACATGTGATATACTGCTTTTGACCGGCTTCATTCATTCAACATATTGTTCATTCTGTTCCATTTGTAGTGTTTTTCCTCATCATTCTATAATACTTCATTGCATGACTATACTACAATTGATGGTCATATGGACCATTTATAATTTGAGACTATAATGAATGAAATTGCTATGAACAATCTTATATGTGTCTTTTGGTGGATATAAACACTCATCTCTACTGGGTTTATACATATCAGTAAAATTGCTGGGTCAGAGTTCTGCACATATTTTTGTCTTTAGATAAAACTTCCAACAGTTTTCCAAAGTGGTTGTACAATTTTCCATTCTCAGCAGCAGTGTAAAAGGGTCTCAATTGTTTTACATTCTTGCCAACATTTGGTGATTTTAGTCTTTTTAACCTTGGTCATTTGTGTGAATGTGTGTCTCTGTGTGTATACATATGAGGTAGGTATTTGCCAACAATCCAATTATAGTTTTAATTTGCATTTCTGTCATGAGTAATGATGTTGAATAACTTTTCATATGCTTACTGATCATTTTGATATTTTATTTTGTGAAGTGCTGTTTCAAGTCTTTCACTCATATTTTTAAACCCAATTATCTTCTTTTTACTGATTTGTAAGAGTTTAAAAATATGTTATAGTTTACAAGTCCTTTGTTGGGTATATCTATCACAACATATCTTTTCTGAGCCTGAGGCTTGCCTTTGCACTCTCTTAATGTCTTCTGAGGTTCATTGTTTTAACAAAGTCTAATTTATTAGCATGCAGTTCTAATTATTTCCTCACACCACCCCTGCTTTACTGACTTCTGTAACCCTGTCTTTGGTGCCAGGAGCTGCTTTATTCCCCTTTGTCTCGCCATTTCCATCTGATAAGAGAGAAGAGTAATTCTTTGTTTCAGATCCCATGAAAGCAAATTATAAAAATGAACAGCATGCAATATTTCAATTTAGATTCCCATTTCCCCTAAGCTGTCATCAAGACCTGGGTGACAACTGTAAAAACTTAGAGGACCACTGCTTTTGAACATGATATTGAACAGCCTACCGCCAGATGCAGCCCAGCTGTAACTCTTTTCTCTCCCCATGGGGCCCACTATTGTCCCCTCTTCCATTGCTGCTTTTGATTTTGTTGTGGCCACTGTGGCTTCTCTTGGCAGAGACAACCCACCCCCGCCACCACTTCCAACACTGTTTCACTGCCTCTAAAGTTGGAATGTACTTTCCCTTCTCATGATTACAGCCCACACTTTCAGTGGCCAATGCACTTGTGGAAGGTTCTCCAACAGGTAACCCTCCTTATTCTTTGAGGTTCTGAGTCTTTTGCCAAGCAACTTAGACAGAGATTCCCTAAGACAGTTTGGGAGACCTTTGAGTTCACTTCTCTGGGACAGCCAAAGGGAAATACTTTAGACTATAAAGCTGGTTATGGCAGTCTTTAAATATACTTTCCTAAAGTGATTCCTTCTGAATGCCTCTTACTTACCCATGTCAGGTGGCTTCCTGGGCTCATGCCATTATTCTGATTTCAGCATGGCTGCAGGTCACAACTGGCCCAGGCAGAAAATATGTATCATGAAAGCACTAGACAAAACCAGTTCCTGATATCCCCATGTCATCATATTTACAGAGCTGTTTTTCTTGGCCACTTGTCTAGGGGGCCCCTGTAAACAAGGATCCCAGAAATATATTTTCTAATTGATTATATTTCTTCCACACATTCATGAGGAGATAGGTCTCAGTGTGCTTTCCCTCTTTTCTGTCATTTGTAGGAGTGGAATTGTGACAAAGCATTTTTGAAAGATTAATTTTCTAATGCCAAAGTGGGTTGTTTACCTTGTGCACCCTGGTGCCAGCAGCCTCAGGGAGCCCTATGCTAAAGGTTTGTTGTTTTGCTCATCTTCTTGATAATCTAACCGCTATGTCAGATGTGACAAGAGCACCTGACACTGAGAGAGGGACAGTAATTGCTTTGCTGGAGAAAAAAATGGACTTGTCTGCTATAGATAGCATGAACTTATGGAAACTGTGAAACTGCACCTTCCAGTTCATTTCCCTGGATAATTGATGTTTTCTTCCTTTGACATTTAAAAACATACAGAAACAAGTGTTTTAAAGATAAAATCTTTTATTTTGTTTTTCACTGTGCAAAGATGGGATTCCCTCACGGTACCCATCTTCATCACAGAAGCTGGTAATAATGACTGAGTCCTAGGAGATATCACAGCCGAGCATCACACATGACCCAGCAACCAGCCGGATGGAGAGCTATGTGTTTTGTTGGCTGCTCGTGGCTCTCACTCCCCCTTATGAGACAAGGTGTAGTATGTTGGCAGATTTGGACTTCAGGGCTTTCCGAATTCACTTAAAATGGATGTCTCTGAAACCTGGATACTTTTCCATCTGTCTTCTTTGTGAGATTTGTGTTAGGGAGGGTCAAATAACATAGGCATTTTGAATTGCAAGAATTGCATTTTAAATACTCTGTTTAATAAAACATAGATTTGACTTTCCCAGTTAATTTTTGTCTCTAGCTCTTTTCTTTTAAAATTTTTAAATTAATTTTAAAATTTATCTTAAAATTACACTTGATGTACAATATTATATTTCTTCAGTTGTATAACATAGTGATTAGGCAGTCATATACCTTATGGAGTGATCCCCCTGATAAGTGCCATACTCATCTGACACCATACATAGTTTTTGCAATATTATTGACGATATTCTTTATGTTGTACTTTATACCCCTGTGACTGTTTTTAAAACTGGCAATTTGTACTTCTTAATCCCTTCACTTTTTTTTACCTCTTTTCTATCTGGAGACCATAAATTTGTTTCCTGTATAGTGTGTTTCTGATTTGTTTACTAGTTTGTTTTTTTTTAATCCCACATGTAAGTGAAGTCATCTGGCATTTGTCTTTCTCTGCCTAACTTGTTTCATTAAGCACAATACCCTCTAGGTTCATTAATGTTGTTGCAAATGGTAAGATTTCATTATATTTTTTATGGCTGAGAAGCAATAATCTTTGGGCTTCTGCTTCATTCAGACCAAAGTCATAAAGATGTTACTTTCTTAGTACCATATTTTGTAAAAGAATCATTGCTCAAGAAGAGTTTTTTAAAAAATTTGCCCTGGCTGGCATAGCTCAGTGGATTGAGTGTGGGTTGGGAACCAAAGTGTCTGAGGTTCGATTCTCAGCCAGGGTACATTTCTGGGTTGCAGGCCATAACCCCCAGCAACCGCACATTGATGTTTGTCTGTCTGTCTGTCTGTCTCTCTCTCTCTTTCTCTCTCCCTCCCCCTCCCTTCCCTCCCTAAAAATAAATAAATAAAATCTTAAAAAAAAGATTTCATAAAAAAAATTTAAGAAAAATATTTTAACTAGTGGCACATGGAAATTCAGTCAGGTTTGAGGCTCTGAGTCCATGAACTCTAAAATTAAGTTGACTCTAAAATTAAGCATGGGCTACTCCCAGGCTAGTTTAAGAGGGAAATAAAAATAAATAAAAGAAAAAAATAGTTCAGATTGCCTGTTGGTTCTCTCCAGGCTTTTCAGAGGACTCGGATCCCTTTCTAGGTCTGAGTCACTAATCTACCAGCACTCAACGGCAGATTGTCCCTGTGGTTTCAAATGCAACATATCTTTTCAGAATATATACTTTTTATAATATTTCAAGGTGCACGTGACCATTGGTTTTATAAGCTAGAATATTTAGAAGGACTTTGGCTGAAGAATTAATTTTTTCACCACTTTACATAGAATCCCACAACCCCCTCCAACCCAATGCAGGTATTTTCTTCTACCCACCTTTACAATTTGAAAATATTTAGTTTACTTTTATCTTCAATGAACTTTAAAATCTTGCTAGTTTTTGGCCTGTTTTAAGTGCAATTATAAAATGTATGCAATTGGCATAGCTAATTTTACCAGAAAAATGATGTGATTTTCTGAAAATTGAACACATATCTGATGCCTGCTCCAAAATCTAAAGATCCTCATTCCTTTCTTCAGAACCAAATGGTCAGCCAAGCAACAGGATCCTCTTTAGCTGAGTGAGAATCCGAACTCTTTTTATCCAGTAAGTGGCAATTACAGACTGAGGCATAACACTGGTGGCACTGCTACCTGGGTGAGCACTAAAGCATTTACCCCAAATCACCAGGTTTCTGCAGCTTGCAAGCCCGGATGGCATTGCTTTCCTACTAATGAGATGCAGTTCCTGCAAATGCTGCTGCTGCCAAGGGCCTAGCACTGTGGGCATTTGCCCCACCTCTCTGTGAACACAAAAGCAACGATCAAACTCTGTACCGTAAACCCTATGATTGGCAGCAAGTGTGTCCTATGGTTGTAGAGGCCCAAAGGGTGGAGTGGCTGTACGCTTAGCAATAGAAAAATGGCTGCTTTCATATTCTATGCATATGAAGGCACTTAATTCTTCCTCTCTATCTATGGAGTTCCCAAGTCTCTGCTCCAGGGGAGCATGGGGTTTCAGGACAATCTCCTTCTGATTTGGTTTAAGTACCTCCCTGCATCCAGTATGTGCATATTGTAATTTTTGGTTTATGTCTCTGCCTCTTTCAGTAGACGTCTAGCACAAAAAGGCCCTCCACATATGTTGTTAAATGAATGAATGCAAGCTTGTCAATAGCCATGCCAGTGCAGTGTGGCTCTCATCAATCTTCACCTGATGCGATTAACCCTTTCCTTACAGTGGGGAACCTACACTGCTTGTCCGTGGAGGCTGGCCTAGGTCTGTTCTCCACTGGCACCCTGAAGCACTGATACAATACTCTGAGCAGAGTCGCTTGAGAAACAGCCATAGCTGGGGGTCCTATGGACTTGCCAGTCTGCTCCTAATTCCCAATGGCTGACTGCACCATCACTGCATGAAAAGATCAAGCAGGCTTCCATGCTTGGGGTCACTAAGAGGGTGCGAATAAGCACATGACTAAGGGATTTACACTTTCAGTAGCCAGTCCTGCAAGTCAGGAGATAGGAATGCTTGTTTTACTCTCTGTAATCAACTTCAGAGCACACACAGTGAAGGTAATCTGACTAGCTCAATAGGTCCCAAATTTTGAGCTCTGTGTCCTAACTCAGAGCCACGAAACCATCCTGGTTGCCAACAGGTATTATGTGGTTATAAACACAAATAGAAGTTATTTTATTTAAGGGAGTTGGAGTTAGGGGGGTTATTTTGTTAAGGTTTGGGTATAGATAAAAACTTTCTTGATTCCCTGAGCTGAAGGGCAGTTTGTCCTTTAAATCAAGTAGGTTCTCATTTCAGCATTTACCAGGAGGGGAAGATATTTCCTTGGGCATTGATTTAGGTCAATCTAATTTCTGTTGGTTTAATAATCAGTCTAATGATTTTTTTTAATCTCCTGAGAGCCTGTTATGTAGAGCTGAATATGTAAAGTTTAATTCACAACCTAGTGAACTGCTAAGTGAAGTCAATGATACTACTTATCCAGGAGGATTTCTAGGAAACTAAGAAGAAAGGGGCTTCAAACTCTTGACTTAGAAAGACATTTGTTTTCTATTTAAACCATTTATTTAATTTTCCTATACATGGACTTCTTCATTTGTTTATGCCACATATTTATTTAGCTCAGATGTCTATCCATTCATTCAGCAGGCCTTGTGCAACATATATGAATGTCAAGCTTGTGATTTAGTAGATTAGAAAACAGGACAAATTCGCCATTTCAGAATTGAAAACATGCTAGAGCTTCCAGGAGGGAGCATGTAGTGTGTTCCATTTTGAATTTTAGGAGATCTTTGATGTAAAAGCTGGTGCTGAAACTTACTGTCCTTCTCTTCTCCACCTCCATCCTTCCATGGGAATGCTGATTGCATTGTTGTTAATAGTAGTTGGCATTTTAGATGTTATACCTTTTGCCCAATTACAAAATAATGTGTGCTTATTAAAAAGTTATAAAATCCAAAAAGGTAGGTCAAAGGAGAAAAAAATTCAGTTCTTCCAAAAGGGCTGCTGTAAAAATTTTAATGTAATTTTCTCTCTTTTGCTGTTTAAAAATCTAAGTCAAGGACATATTATATATACCACACTATATCTCAGTTTTCACTTAAAATTATTATTATCTTTTAAAAATTTTATTTATTTATAAAATTATTACATAAACATTTCCTTGTTACATAACATTTCCTATTACATAACATTTGTTATTAGAAACTACTCACATTATTTTCATGGGGGTATAATACTTCATTATGTAGGCATAACATTATTTACTTAAGTAATCTCCTTTTGTTTACATTTATATATTGTCCTTGTTAGCATAAACAAGGAGTTATAAACATCTTGTCAATTGAGCTTTCGTATAGTTTGGATTTTTTTAAAAGAGAGAATTCTCTACAGTGTAATTACCAGGTCAAACATGTATGGGTATTCTTGAGACCCTTTATAAAAGGGTTTCATTAATCTACACCTTTTTCCATCAATGTATCAGAATGTCTACTGTAGCTATGTAAGTTTTTTTATTAAAAAATTAATTTTATTATGGTAAACACGTAACATTAGATCTATCCTCTTAACATTTTTAAGGGTACAGTACAGTATTGCAAACTATAGGTACAATGTACCATGGCTCTCCAGAACTTACTGAGCTTCTGAACCTTTATGCCTATTGATTACCAAGTTTTCATGTTCTTCTCTCCTTCATCCCCTGTTAATCACGACCCTTCAGTCAGATTCTATGAGTCTGATAATTTTAGATACCTCATATAAGTAGATTCATGCAGTATTTATCCTTCTGTGACTGACTTATTTCGATCAGCAAAATGTCTTCAAGGTTCATCCATGCTGTTGCATCTTACACGATTTATTTTTTTTAAGGCTGAATAACATTCCATTGTCTCTATATACCACATTCTATTTACTCATTTATCCTTAAATGAACATTTAGGTTTTCTCCACATCTTAGGTACTATGAACAGCACTGCAGTGAAAACTAAGGTGTTAATATCTCTTCGAGATCTTTTTTATGATTACCTTAATAGATTCAGAAAAGGTATTTGACAAAATTCAATACACTTTCATAATAAAAATGTCAACAAACTAGGTATAGAAAGAACATACTTCAATATAGTAAAAGCCACATATACGAAATCATAACTAATATCACACTCAATAGTGAAAAACTGACAGTTTTTCCTCCAAGATCAGGAAGAAGACAAGAATGCCCACATTCACCACTTTTATTCAACACAGTACTGGAAATTTTAGACAGGCATTCAGGCAAGAAAAAGGCATCTAAATCAGAAGGAAAGAAGTAAAATTATCTCTATTTGCATATGGCATGACCTTATAAATAGAAAACTTTAAAGACTCCACGAAAAACCTGTTAGAATTAATGAATTCAGTAAAGTTACAGGATACAAAATCAACACAGTTTCATTTCTATACACTAAACTGAGCTATCAAAAAAATAAACTAAGAAAACAATCCCTTTTACAAATAGCATTAAAAAATACCTATAAGTAAACTTAACCAAAGAGGTGAAAGACTTGTACACTGAAAACTTTAAAACATTGATGAAAGAAATTAAAGAAAACACAAATACAAAGATATCTCATGTTCATTGATTAGAAAAATTAATATTGTGAAAATGTGCACACTATCCAAAGCTATTTACAGACTCATTGCAATTCATATCAAATCCACATTAAAATCCTAATGGATAGCATTTTTGACAGAAATAGAAACAAATTTTAAAATTTTTATCAAAGTAAAAAGCACCAAATAGCCAAAACAGTTCTTCTTCTGGTAAAGAAGAACAAAGCTGGAGGTATCATACTTCCTGATTTAAAAATATCGTATTTTGCTGTGTATAATGCATACCTTTTGCCCAAATTTTTGAGGGAAAAATACGGGTGTGCATTATACATTGGTAGTACTAATTCCGTATCTATATAAATGTTTTTAATTCTTTTATTTATGCTTATGTGTTAAAAGTATAACTCCAGAAAGCAATAATGATATTTGTATGCAAAATAATACCCTTGAATACAATAATTGGTTTTGTTTCTAAATATAAATAAAAAATTATATTAAAAAATTAAAATGAAAGATTTTTTTCCCTGAAAGCTTCAGCCAAAAATGTGGGCGCACATTATACATGGCAAGATACAGGTATATTGCAAAACTACAAAACAGTATGTTATCAAAACAGTATGGTACTGGCATAAAAATAGTCATATAGACCAATGGAAGAGAATGAAGAGCCCAGAAATAATCCCATATGTATAATTTCAACTGATTTTCAACAAGCATCCCAATATACATATGGGGAAAGGACAGTTTTGCCAACAAATGATATTGGAAAACTGGATATCCATATGTAAAAGAATGAAATTGGACCTTATTTTAGACTTTACACAAAAATCAAATGGATCAAAAATGGATTAACAATTTAACTGTAAGACATAAAACTATACAACTGCTGGAAGACAGGGGAAAAGGTGCATGACATAGGGTTTGGCAATGGTTTCATGGGTATGGCTCCAAAAGGAAGTGAAATGAGAACAAAAATAGACAAGTTAGAATAGCTCAAACTAGTAGGGTTCTACATAGCAAAGGGAACAATCAACAGTGTGAAAAGGCAACCTATAGAATGAGAGAAAAAAGTTGCAAACCATGTATTAGATAAGGGGTTAATTTTCAAAACATATAAGAACTCCCACAACTCAGTAGCAAAAAACTGAAACCAAAACCAAACTAATAATGTGTTTTAAAAATGGGCTAAAGATTTGAATTGACTTTTTTGTTTCTCCAAAGGAGAAGTGCAAATGGCCAAAATGTATATGGAAAGATGCTCAGTGTCACTACCATCATTTGTATTGTTATACAAATAATAATAACAATGAGATATCGCTTTTCACCTATCAGAATGGCTACTATTTTTAAAAAAGCAAGTGTTGGTGAGGTTGTGGAGGCATTGGAACATTTGTGCACTGTGGTGGGGATGTAAAAGTGGTGCAGTGTTAATAGAGAACAGTATGACATTTTCAAAAAAAAAAAAAGAATAGAACTACATGATCCAGTAAACCCACTTCTGGTTATATCTCCAAAAGAATTTTATACGTTCTTAAGAGGTAGGGTGGATGGTTAAGAACACAGGCTGCAGAAACAGATCGTTTTGATTCAAGTTCTGGCTTTGACACTTGTTGTGTGACTTTATCGGCGAGACCTTAACCTCTCTGTGCCTCTATTCTCCACTTAGAGAATGAAGATAAATAGTACCTGCTCGTAGTGAGAATTTCACAAGTTGATATGCATAAAGACATTAGAATATGTTTGGGGCACAGTAAGTACTATTCTAGTATTAGCTATTATTAACCTATCTACTATCAAGGTAAGACTGAGGTGAAAGATAGACAATTAAAATCAAATAGTGCCCCTTAACAGAGTATGGTTACTTAAACAGTGTCTCCAAAAATTCATAACCACCACAAACTTCAGAATGTGACCTTTTTGGAAGTAGAGCATGTGCAGATATGGTCAAGTTGAGATGAGGCCATACTTGATTAGGGTGGACCCTAATCCAATGACTGATGTTCTGATAATAAGAAGAAAGGACACACAGAGACACAGAGACAGAGTGACAGACATATAAGGGCTGAGGCAGAGTTTGGAGTAATGTTTCTGTAACCCAAGGAACGCCTGGGACCACCAGGTGTTGAAAGAGCTTCAGAGAGGATGTGGCCTTGCTGACTCCTTGTTTTAGACATTTATCCTCCAGAACTGTAGAACAATAAATTTCTGTCATTTTAAGGCACTTAAGCCCTAGGACACGAATGCCCTGGGTAAATTTGAATATCCCCTCATCCACTAGGTAGTATACTCACTTATTCACATGAAATTGGCATATCATAGCCAAGCAGAATCAGCATTATTAAGGTCACTAAGTCCTGGTAGGGAGCTGAAACAGAATTTGAGGCAGTTTCAGGGTCATCTTTCTGGGTGATCTGTGACATCAGTGAGCTGACAGAGACCCAAGCCACTTGTGTTCCTGCCCACCCTCTCACCCCCATGAGCTCCTTGATGGATTTCTGGTCTAATTGGCCATTGATAACACAGGCTCATTTCCATGTCCACTCTGCTGCTAGACTGTAATAATGATTGATTCACATAGCAAATGGCCTAAAGTGTCCCTCACAGTCTTATTATTGCAGATACAATTACCACCAGGCTGAGCTTGCTGCTGTAGTGTCTGATAATGGGCTCTAATTTGCCAGTGGGGTTTGTAATTCTTTGTTCCCAGACAGAGATCCATTTCTAAACTAGAGAGTAATTCATAAATATTTTTCTTTCCAGTCATTGGGGAAGGCCAGACCTAATTGCACAGTGAAAGGCAGTTCTATCTAGAGGCCACTGAGAGAGGCTGTGGACTTAGGCCTGGGCAGAGTGTATTGATCCAGGCTGTTCCTTTTGCAGAAAAGCCTGCTGAGGCCCAGAGAGGGAATGTGACTCATCCAAGATCACACAGCTAGTTCCTCATGCTCTCTAACACTTGTCTCCCTTGCACCTGAGCTGGGGGTAAGAAAGAGAAAAGTGTTTCCAGCTGTATTTTGGGCTTGAGCCACCTTGACGTCTGCTTGTTTGAAATAATGGTAATTATTATTTTTAGTAGCATGTTTTTGTTTCTATTGTATAATAATGTTGGAAGCTCATCAATGAGAATTAGAATAATGTAGAACAATTTAAGAAAACAGATATTAACCATAATTCTTTCACAAAGAGATGACTGCAAGTGAGCATATTTTATTCAAATGTATATGTAGAATTTTTTTTTATTTTGGACAAAACTGAGGCCATAGTATATACACAGTTTTTTCTCCCTCCCAATCAATAGAGGGCTTTCACTGCATCTTTAAAAATCACAAATAGGTCTTAGGAATCATCAGCGTCTTACTCTTTCTGTAGCTGACAACTCTTTGATCTTAGTCATCTGTCTGCTGAACTGTCTGTCCTTTCTCATAGTCATAGATACCATCCAGAACTTTTCTGTTATCCTTGTTTTTAAAAGTTGTGGTTTGCTGAATCAAAGCAGCTGGATTTGAAATAATACAATGTTATTTCCTTCAAGAATCATCTTGGCCTTGAGGTACAAATGATGCCTGGCATGATCTGAGCCTGCAGATATATTTTTCACCCGAGAAAGTTTGGGTACCAAAAGAAGACCCAATCTCCTGAGTAAGGACACTGATGGGGAAGCAAGCATCACAGACCTCGTCTCCTGATGGAAGCCCGTGGACAGTGTTATGTGCTGTGTTTTTACGATTATTGTAGCTTTGGTGTTTTCGCATATCATTAAATGTCATCTTCAAAACATGATTGTATAGTATTAAAGCAATGCAGATTAAAAAGGTATTAAATATTTTAGATATTAGATATTTGTTTTTTCTAGTGTTTAAATTATAAATAATTGTGTTATAATTTATGCATAAGTAGTTAAGATTACCTTTGATTTTGAATAATAAATATTTTGAGTATTGTAGAATTCAAAGGGAAAGAGCATATTTTTAAGTGTCTTAAACCATACATATTATTAAATTACATGGCTTCTCATAAGAGCAAAAATTGAAAGGTAGACTTGTAATCAGAAAATCGGGGTTTGATTTCAAGTTCACCGCTTATTAACTATATGATCATCTGCAAAATCTTTTGTTTCTTAACTAATGTGTAAAATAAGAATAATACCTTATCGGGTTATTATGAAAATTAAATAAAATAAATATTAAAATGCTTAATACAATGACTAATACTTAGCAAATGCTCAACAAATATTTATTGCTATTTTAAATTTTTTCCACCAGTGATAAGGCGAGAACCAAAATCTTTTAAGGAAAGACCATGAATTTTTATTTTCCCAATAAGTGGATATTGATGTGGGGTGGATTAGTCAGTTAATGTGCGTGAAGCCAAATGTCATTAATGACATTATTCCGAGCCACTAAAGGTAAACATGAAAAGTTTATGAAACTAGACTGATAGGATTATTGATAGGAAAATTGACACTCTTGAACATTTGCCTTGTATCTGATTCATACAAAACTACAAAATTAATGAAGCCTGCATGCATTCAGACTTTGAATCATTGACCCACTATTTCAAAAATTATCCAGTGGCAGTAAAAGATGATTTCACCAAAGTTATTATTTGGGAGAATGCAAGGTGATATATAAAACAACCATATTTTATAAGCTTTTGTTTGGTGATCTGATTGCTCAGAGAGAAAGAGGTGTGAATTGATTAAGAGCCATCCTTGAGACTCCCTCAACAAACTTGTATTGAAAACTTGCCGCATGGGTCCTGGCTGCTAGTAGCTGGAACTTTACTTGGAGAGGGGAAAATGGATGGCTCTGAGAGGTGATAAGGGGGTGAAATGAAAGATTTGGTCTCAAAGGGATAAGGGAGAAGGAACCTTGGGTTTCTTCTAGGTCTTGACTAGGGCACTGACTGGGCAGTAAGAGGTGATGCTCACAGAAGGAGGAAATGCAGAAAGAAGAGCAGCTTTGGGGGGTTGTGGAGGGAAGATGGAAAGGAATCATCTGGCCTCAGTGTCTAAATCCTTTCTCCTATGCGGCAGAGCATGGAGAGAGATGAATCCATAATGCTGTACACTTTATCCAAAAATATAGAGCAAGAAACCATTAGTCAGAGAAGAGATGTTATATTCTTCAGCAACGCTGAGGATGGAAGAGCAAGTTTCTCATTGGATCATCCATCAGAGTTGACAAAGCAGAAAACAGAAACCAAGGTATGGGGTGTGTATGAGTTAGTACTGCTACATAACAGTATTATTGTTATTATCCATTATTTCTTATGGACTGTGGGTCAGCTGGGAAGTTCCTGTAATTGGGGCCAGCCTTGACTGATCTTGGCTGGACTCATTTATGCATCTGTAGTTAGTAATCGAATTGGATAGGGTCTAGCTGGTCTGGGATGGCTTCAGCTGCAGTACCTAGCTCTGCTCCATGTCGTTTCTTGTCTGAGTGAAGCTTGTCGTCACAGTAGATGTGGGATTCTAGGAGTGAACAGAAGAAGGGTGCCAGGTCTCTTGAGGCTCAGGATTGGATCTGACACACTGTCACTTCTGCTGCAAAGTAAGTCACAAGGCCAGCCCAAATCTAACACATGAGGGAGTAAACTCCATCTCTTGGTGGGAGGAGTTTCAGTTATTGCAAAGGGTATGACACAGGGAGAGGTGGAGAACTGGGGCCATTTTTGGAAACAACCCCATATGAAGTACTGCGATCAGGAAATCTGAGGAAATCCAAAGTGTCGCAGGTTCGATTCCCAGTCAGGGTACATGCCTGGATTGCAGGCCATGACCCCTAGCAACCGCACATTGATGTTTCTCTCTGTATCTCCCTCCCTTACCTCTCTAAAATAAATAAATAAAATCCTTAAAAAAACCTGTTTAAAAATGTATGAATTGTTTATTTCTGAAATTTTCCATTTGATATTATAGGACTGATTCATCAGAAGTAACTGAAACTGGGAAAAACAAAACCACGAGTAAGGGGGACTACTGTATCTACACACAGAACAGCTGAATGTGAGTCAGCAAAGCTGTGCAACTTTTAGAAAAACCAAGGAGTGTTCGAGGAAAGACTCCCAGGTGTGAAGAGTTCCACAACCCAAGAGAGGCTCTTGTTATTTCCAAATTAGCCAAAACTCACTAGAATATTCTGTTGTCCTCTGATCATTGCATGACAGTGTCATAGACATTGTACAGAATCCAGGAAATGAAGGTGGGAAGAAAACTTAAGAAAACTTAATAAAAGAAAACATAAGGAAATAGCCAAAGATTTGAGCAACTAAATTAAAAAAAGGAATCAGTAGAGAGAGGCCAGTATTAAGGTGTGTATTCTAGAAAAGGATGGATGATAAAACAGGTGCCATCTCCTCCGAGGAAAATAAGAGGAAAGGAGAGAAGAGCCAAAGCACATGATATTAAGGTCAGATTTAAAGGAAGAACTTACTGAGTGACTTTTCTTAAGTGCTACTGGATTAGCTCTTAGCAGAAGAAAATAAGTTGACTGTAGAGTAAGTATAGCATGCCAATTTTAATGTTGCTCAGTATGAATGTTACTTGTGGAGCTACTGTGTAAATAACTGAAATTCCTTCCAAGGGAGGTCTTTAAAATGAGATAACTGCTCTGGAGTGAAGGGCCATGAGTAGGATTAACTCTCCTCTTGGGTTCTTTCCAAGTCCTCTAAATTGAGTACCAACATGTTTTTGTGGGTCCCTGAGGTTTTTAAACTGTTGTGTTTTATGCCTTTGCTAATCATTCTTAGTTTTAATATTGAGGGTTTCCTCCTTGCTTTGAAGGGCAGGTAACACATTATTTTAATCATGGTATTCATTTTGTTTGTAAGCTCTTTATTCTTTTGTGGGGACAAGGGAAATGTGGGCATCTAGCCATGGCCATGGAAAAAAAAGGCACATGTATTTCTCTGGAGTCCTCCACTAGAATGTAGCATTAGTCCTGAAGCCAAAACTCATGTCTTCTCTGTGGTTTTGCTACTCACACACCACTGTGCTTAGATGGCATTAGTCAGCTGCCGGGAGCAGTTATCACTGGGGTCATAGACTTGATGTAGGTCTGACTGGCATGCTCTGAGTGATGAGTGCTAGAAGTAAAAGCTTCAGAGCAGACAGAAAATATGATTCATTTTCTTATTTATAAGACAAGTTGGGGTCTGTGCTTGATAGAGTTGAGGAAACACAGGCCAGTTAGAAAATTTGAAAACAGCAATGCTCTCCACCGTGAATGAAGAGCAAATATGTGCCAACTATGAAATTACAGCCAGATGAGAGGGAGTGTGAGGCTGAGGATGAATCAGATCAATAGAGACAAATGAAATAAAATACTCTCCATTACACTGCAAGCTACGTGTGCAAAAGGGTCTTAATATTAAGGAGGCTGTAAACAAACAGCCTAATGTTCAAAGGCAAAAAGGAGAAGCCCCAATGACCCATGGGCAGAACATAGATGACGATGTTGCTTGGGTGTCTGAAGTGAGTGATTCACCAGGGAGTTACAGCTGTTTACAGCTGACCCATGTGTTAAATATTCACCACCCAGAGCTCTCTTGGGTGTGCAGTGAGCTTTGTTCCAGTCCCCCCAGGCAAGGAGGAGGGGAAGTGAAAAATATGTCTTCTGGTACTCTGAGATTATTTACAGGGCTATGTAAGCAAAAACCAACCAACAACAAAAAATCCTTTCTGTTTATTTAACATCATCTTCTTCTGAGTGTATGCATGGGAGGGGATGAGAGGGGGAAACAAGTTAGAAGTGTTTTTTGTTGAATGGGCTAAATTTCCCAGAGCTGTAAGGTCTCTCTAGACTTCAGGTATCTGCATGGAAGCACTCCAGAGATGCTCGAACCATTTGATGACTGGCTTATCTGTTAGGTTCACAGGGGACATTGTGCTAATTAATGGATGAGAAATGCAATAGTATTATAGATGGCCCATAATATATTGAAAGAGCTGATGATTGCCTGCTTTTTGGTTGATCTAAACAATACAGGGAAATGGCTACATTCTACACCTTAAATATTTGTCACTAATGAATACTGTCATTTGACCCTTTCCAATAATTTGTCAGTGATAATACATTATATATATATATATATATATATATACATACACACACATATATATGTACATATATGTATATATATGGCTTTGAAGTTTGTAATTTTTTGGCTTCAGCTAGGAGTTAGTATATCCAATTGAATCTAAGAACACTCAAATTGATTTACTTAAATGCCCAAAACTGGGGTGTGGTAGAGGTGGGTTTTTTAATGAAGACTTTTAAATTCTAAGTTAACTGTTCTTTATTGTAAACCTTTCCTAGCTAAGAAGAAATATTGAAAGAGGCAAGGGAAGGATGCTAAATTATGGTGTTGTGGAGCAGAGTCACAAGGAGTGGAAGTGGGGTGGACCTAAAAGCAGATTTTACCTCTTAACCATTTTTGCCCTCACCAAGCATTGCACAATGGGCAGAGTACATACCTCTATCCTTTTAGAAGAGGAAGCTTTTGCAGGATTCATTCACTGTATCATTTTATGGAGCATCTACTTTATGTCATCACTGAGAATGTATTGGGGAGCAAGGCAGACAAAATCCCTGTTTTCACATAGCTTTAGTTTTGAGATGTAAAAGAGGTTAGGGTCACCAACCCTTGTGGCTTAACTGCTTACAGCTAACTTTGGTCTACAGTGTTCTTCACCAAATAATGTCAAGACTGATAGAAAAGTTGCTACAATATTGATTTGAATTTCTACTTTTTCATTCAATTTTTATAGTAAAATATAATAATAACCAAGTTATTGGTTTCTTGGAAAAATTAAGCAAGATAATGTAGGTGGTATATGCAGCATAGTGCCTGATACACAGTGAATATTCAGTATATGTTTACTGCTGTTATTATCATAATTTTTTAAATATGTGATGCCCAATGCAGTAGCAGCAGGCTTTCCTCAAGGGAAAATGCAGAGATGCGATTTTTTAAAAAAAGCCAGTAGTGTTTAGTTCAGCTGCTGAATTGTCTAATACAAAGACCAACGGGGAACACCCCTACTGGTCTGTGGTCATGTCTGGCTGCATGAGAGACGGCTTAATCTCTGTTGTGATATCAGCTCATCAAAGGTGTCAGAGGAAGGAAAATGCCCTAGAGTGATCCTGGTGTGGGCCCGTTTAGTAATTGGGAAAAGTTTGTTAGAATGCATATAGCATGCTCAGCCCTGTGCTGGCTGCAAAGGTTAAAAATGACTACAGCAGTTTTCCTGCCCTCAGTCATGCAGCTCTGAAGTATCTCTCTTTTTAAAAAGATCTTATTTATTTATTTTTAGAGAGAAGGGAAGGAAGAGAGAAAGAGAGGATGAGAAAGGTCAATGTGAGAGAGAAACATTGATCAGTTGCCTCTCATACAAGACCCAACTGGGAACCAAACCTACAGCCCAGGCATGTGCTCTGACCAGGAATTGAACTGGTGACCTTTTGCTTTGAGGGATGATGTCCAACCAACTGAGCCACATTGGTCAGGGTGAAGTATCTCTTCGTTACAGCTTTTAAATAAATGTGCAGAACAAGGAGAATTGTTCAGTGAGTACCTGGGGCTCAGTTGCCTAGCAATAGGTTTACAAGGGTCAGGAGCTCCCTGTTCTCTAGTGGTGGGGCCTGTGCCCAAACTCAGCTTCCCATGCAGCTGTGCTCCTTCCTGACCATGCAGCAGCCTGAATCCAACCTCTCACAAGGTCTCCAAATGCATCAGTTCATATGCTCAGACAGCTTCACTTACAGCTGGACTTTACTGGCAGATGGCCTGGTGCTAAAGTCTTGCCTGATTATTTCTCACAACCCCAGGCTGTTTTGGGTTCTTACCCCATATAAGAAGGTAGCAGGGCAGTGCCCCTTCCCTAGAAATGTAGAATGTGTTCAGCGGCATCGCCCACCTTAGCAAGCTCTTCCTGGGATGGTGAGAGAAGGGAAACTGTGCCTCTTCTTGATGATTTTGGCACCTATGATCTCCCATGAAGCCTGTTTGTGTGTCCTGGTGGTGTTTTCCCCTACTCATCCCTCCATTGCTTCTCACCAGATAGAATGTCTGCAAGTGAAAATCAAAGTGAACATTAAAAAGTATATGACTTTGGAATAAGAAGATATTTGATTGAAAATCCCTGAAATTCTAAGTTCAGGGGCTCCTGATACCATAGGACTGAAAATGGTTTTCAGATAACTATAGAACTAGTGGTAAATTTAGGTAAAGAATCTGAAACTATTCTGGTCCTACTTTTTAGCTTTAATAAATGCAGGGTCAGCACTTCAGGAACATTGTGGTAGCCTGTGACTGTGTCTCCTTTATAGACAAGGTGGCCTGCTTCTTATACTAACTCTTTGAGTGGACTTGTTTTGTTTTCTGACTCCGAATTCTTGTCAATGTTGTTTTCACTGGTAGATCTTCATTATTCTTCATTATGCTTGATTTCCTTAGTGTGAAAGCATCCCAAAGCCAAGCTCTATGTCTTACTTATTTTGTATCTCTTAAGAGTTAATTTTAGTAACTTATTATTTCTTTTTAACTATACTTTTATAATTAGAATACAAACTCATAGTTTAGAGCATGGTGAAAAAAAATAAGTAAAGCCATGAACTATGTATTTTTATCCACTTATTCCCAAAGCTAATTAGTTAAAAGTATAAATATTAAGTATTAGCTATTTCATGGTTCTTGGTATTTTTAGACAACAAAGTTTTTATCTTTTGGCTGATGTCTCTGTGCCTTAGGCTCATGATGTTTCATAAACCAGTTATTTGGGGTCTAATTTGGAGGAGCTGCTAATGCCTCCTCTGTCACTATCATGACAGGGGCTCCCTGATATGGTCACTCTTCTTACTGCCTTTTTATTAGGGGCAGCTTTAAATTAGGGACACATATGAATGATAAAAGGACATAGTTATAGTTATGAGTATTTATCTTTTCTCAGGCTTATGTGGTACAAGTTGTGGAAATCTCTCTGAGCTCTGGCCAGTGTCCATTACCCTTTCAAAGTATGTTTGAAACTCTTAGGTGTTACTTCAGTTCAGAAGACATACTCATGGAATGTTTTCCCATGGTAATACCTCTAAATGAAACAGAAAGCCACCACTAAATAAACAAATAGTCTGGAAATAGAATTGTACCACAAAGCACTTAACCAGTAGGTTTTATTTTATTTTATTTATTTTTTCAATATTTAAACGATAAATTTATTCATTTATCAATAAGTTTTTATGACACTTTCTTACCCACTCTTTATTTATTTTTTTATTTTCATTTTAATTGTTGTTCAAGTATAGTTTTCTGTCTTTTACTAACCAGCAGGTTTTAAAAATTAATGTTTTTACTATAGTGAAACAATTAACTTATTATAACTTAAAAACTTCAAATGATGTTTTGGAATCAAATATTTATCAGTTACCCAGGGATTCCCCCCCCCCCCCCAGCCCTTGAATAAGTTGATTTAACTGAAAATATTTTTCCAAACTTATTTTGATTGTCTTTTTTACATCAACTAGTTTTTGGTATCCGAACGAACCATTCATTATCTTTATGCAGACTCATCAGCAGCCCAATGTAAAAAGAAAAATTGGTGTCGAGCTACTGAGATGGCAGAGGGGAAAAAAAATGAAAGGGAAGGCAAGAGGAAAGGGAGAAGGGGAACAAGGTTTGTAAGAGAGGGATGCTAGTTGAAGGGATAGAACATACAAATGATGGACAGGAGAAAATTTCTCTTAACCTGTAGCAACAGGGAAAGTGCATCAACACTGGCTTTGACAAGCAGCTCAGGGGCTCTTTGTTAGAAATATGAGCACTAATGGCCTGTATTTTTGTGTGCACCAGTCGGACTTCCTTCCTGAGCAGCAGCTAGGCAGATTTTACAGGCAGTGGCCCCCTCTGTAGCAGATCATGTTGCTGTCCTACCTATATGTCTTCAGTTCCTTTGCCATCTTCTTGCACAGTGGCCTCTGTATACCTCTGCCCCTGGCAGCTAGCATGGGTGTCAGAGGACCACAGCTGTGTTCACGGTGTGAAGACAGCTTCAATTTGCTTAATCTGCACACTCTGAAAACTGGAAGTGCCTGGAGCATAAACCCCTCCCCTGGTTCCCAGGGTGGTTCTTGACCATGCCTGATGGATGCAGCAGTATCAATAATACTCTTGCCCCTGAACTCTGAGGTGTGGTTGCATTGTCTCGACAGCTCCCCCTGCAGGACTGAGACAAATTGACCCTCTGTGGCATAACTTTCTTCTGCTTCCTCATGCCTCTACTGGTCATCCTAAATATACTTCCTAATAAACCTTACGGAACTTCAATTTGTTGTTTGCTTCTGGGATCTTAACCTATAAAAGCACTCAATTACCTAAAAGTCCAAATTATCCCAAGACCACTGAGGAGTTTTTTCATTATTTGATTCTCAGGGGTGACTCAGCAGTTTGAAAGTCTCAGGGGTGACTATGTGTGGATCTGCACTTACAATTAAAGAAGACATTCCCTTGACAGACAGTCTCCCTCTGCCCACATTTTTCTCTTGAAGCCCTTGACTTCCCTTGGAACATGTGAACAATTGTCCTGACACAGGTGAACCCCATCCTTGGAGACTCTACTAGCACAACTACCCTCTCCTCCCAGGCTGCCATGGTTGCTGAAGTGTGGCTCCATCTGGAAGTCTGGCAGGGATTTTTCTCCAGGGCTGGGAGTTATTGCTGAGTCTATTTGAGAGTTTGCTCAGTTTTAACAACCAACCCATCAACCACTGTCTGCCAGCATCACCTTTGCTCGGG